>NW_027228343.1:0-36515 GCF_037783145.1 Equus przewalskii
CCACCACATTTGGCCCACTTCTGCTCTGGGTGTGCTACTTTGCCCTAGAGCTGAAAGGCACAACGTGCAGGCTTCTTTCCAAAGGGCGAGTTGGGCCCCACAGCATCTTGCTTCCAGCTCTTTGGGAAGCTAAGAAACAACTCGCTCTGCACAGTGCTCTTACAGCCTAGTGGGAACATCTCTTCCAAAGGCCTGTGAAACGCAGTTTCTTTGCAGGCCTGATCTGGCTGAAGTAGGACTTCTGCTCTGGGTGTGCTACTTTGCCCTAGAGCTGAAAGGCACAACGTGCAGGCTTCTTTCCAAAGGGCGAGTTGGGCCCCACAGCATCTTGCTTCCAGCTCTTTGGGAAGCTAAGAAACATCTCGCTCTGAACAGTGCTCTTACAGCCTACCGGGAACATCTCTTCCAAAGGCCTGTGAAACGCAGTTTCTTTGCAGGCCTGATCTGGCTGAAGTAGGACTTCTGCTCTGGGTGTGCTACTTTGCCCTAGAGCTGAAAGGCACAACGTGCAGGCTTCTTTCCAAAGGGCGAGTTGGGCCCCACAGCATCTTGCTTCCAGCTCTTTGGGAAGCTAAGAAACAACTCGCTCTGCACAGTGCTCTTACAGCCTACGGGGAACATCTCTTCCAAAGGCCTGTGAAACGCAGTTTCTTTGCAGGCCTGATCTGGCTGAAGTAGGACTTCTGCTCTGGGTGTGCTACTTTGCCCTAGAGCTGAAAGGCACAACGTGCAGGCTTCTTTCCAAAGGGCGAGATGGGCCCCACAGCATCTTGCTTCCAGCTCTTTGGGAAGCTAAGAAACAAGTCGCTCTGCACAGTGCTCTTACAGCCTAGTGGGAACATCTCTTCCAAAGGCCTGTGAAACGCAGTTTCTTTGCAGGCCTGATCTGGCTGAAGTAGGACTTCTGCTCTGGGTGTGCTACTTTGCCCTAGAGCTGAAAGGCACAACGTGCAGGCTTCTTTCCAAAGGGCGAGTTGGGCCCCACAGCATCTTGCTTCCAGCTCTTTGGGAAGCTAAGAAACAACTCGCTCTGCACAGTGCTCTTACAGCCTACCGGGAACATCTCTTCCAAAGGCCTGTGAAACGCAGTTGCTTTGCAGGCCTCATCTGGCTGAAGTAGGACTTCTGCTCTGGGTGTGCTACTTTGCCCTAGAGCTGAAAGGCACAACGTGCAGGCTTCTTTCCAAAGGGCGAGTTGGGCCCCACAGCATCTTGCTTCCAGCTCTTTGGGAAGCTAAGAAACAACTCGCTCTGCACAGTGCTCTTACAGCCTAGCTGGGAACATCTCTTCCAAAGGCCTGTGAAACGCAGTTTCTTTGCAGGCCTGATCTGGCTGAAGTGGAACTTCTGCTCTGGATGTGCCACATTGACCTAGAGCTCAAAGGCACAACGTGCAGGCTTCTTAAAAAACGGCGAGGTGGGACCCAGAGCATGTTGCTTCCAGCTCTTTGGGAAGCTAAGAAACAACTCGCTCTGCACAGCGCTCTTACAGCCTACCGGGAACATCTCTTACGAAGGCCTGTGAAACGCAGTTTCTTTGCAGTCCTGATGTATCTGAAGTAGGAATTCTGCTCCGGGTGTGCTACATAGCCCAAGAGCTGAAAGACACAACGTGCAGTCTTCTTTCCAAAGGGCGAGTTGGTCCCCAAAGCATCTTGCTTCCAGCTCTTTGGGAAGCTGAGAAACAACTCGCTCTGCACAGTGCTCTTACAGCCTACCGGGAACATCTCTTCCAAAGGCCTGTGAAACGCAGTTTCTTTGCAGGCCTGATCTGGCTGAAGTAGGACTTCTGCTCTGGGTGTGCTACATTGCCCTAGAGCTGAAAGGCACAACGTGCAGGCTTCTTTCCAAAGGGCGAGTTGGGCCCCACAGCATCTTGCTTCCAGCTCTTTGGGAAGCTAAGAAACAACTCGCTCTGCACAGTGCTCTTACAGCCTACCGGGAACATCTCTTCCAAAGGCCTGTGAAACGCAGTTTCTTTGCAGGCCTGATCTGGCTGAAGTAGGACTTCTGCTCTGGGTGTGCTACATTGCCCTAGAGCTGAAAGGCACAACGTGCAGGCTTCTTTCCAAAGGGCGAGTTGGGACCCACAGCATCTTTCTTCCAGCTCTTTGGGAAGCTAAGAAACAACTGGCTTTGCACAGTGCTCTTACAGCCTACCGGGAACATCTCTTCCAAAGGCCTGTGAAACGCAGTTTCTTTGCAGGCCTGATCTGGCTGAAGTAGGACTTCTGCTCTGGGTGTGCCACATTGCCCTAGAGCTGAAAGGCACAACGTGCAGGCTTCTTTCCAAAGGGCGAGTTGGGCCCCACAGCATCTTGCTTCCAGCTCTTTGGGAAGCTAAGAAACAACTCGCTCTGCACAGTGCTCTTACAGCCTACCGGGAACATCTCTTCCAAAGGCCTGTGAAACGCAGTTTCTTTGCAGGCCTGATCTGGCTGAAGTAGGACTTCTGCTCTGGGTGTGCTACTTTGCCCTAGAGCTGAAAGGCACAACGTGCAGGCTTCTTTCCAAAGGGCGAGTTGGGCCCCACAGCATCTTGCTTCCAGCTCTTTGGGAAGCTAAGAAACAACTCGCTCTGCACAGTGCTCTTACAGCCTACCGGGAACATCTCTTACAAAGGCCTGTGAAACGCAGTTTCTTTGGAGTCCTGATGTGTCTGAAGTAGAATTCTGCTCCGGGTGTGCTACATAGCCCAAGAGCTGAAAGACACAACGTGCAGTCTCCTATCCAAAGGGCGAGTTGGTCCCCAAAGCATCTTGCTTCCAGCTCTTTGGGAAGCTGAGAAACAACTCGCTCTGCACAGTGCTCTTACAGCCTACCGGGAACATCTCTTACAAAGGCCTGTGAAACGCAGTTTCTTTGCAGGCCTGATCTGGCTGAAGTAGAACTTCTGCTCTGGGTGTTCTACATTGCCCTAGAGCTGAAAGGCACAACGTGCAGGTTTCTTTCCAAAGGGAGAGTTGGGCCACACAGCATCTTGCTTCCAGCTCTTTGGGAAGCTAAGAAACAACTCGCTCTGCACAGTGCTCTTACAGCCTACCGGGAACATCTCTTCCAAAGGCCTGTGAAACGCAGTTTCTTTGCAGGCCTGATCTGGCTGAAGTAGGACTTCTGCTCTGGGTGTGCTACATTGCCCTAGAGCTGAAAGGCACAACGTGCAGGCTTCTTTCCAAAGGGCGAGTTGGGCCCCACAGCATCTTGCTTCCAGCTCTTTGGGAAGCTAAGAAACAACTCGCTCTGCACAGTGCTCTTACAGCCTACCGGGAACATCTCTTCCAAAGGCCTGTGAAACGCAGTTTCTTTGCAGGCCTGATCTGGCTGAAGTAGGACTTCTGCTCTGGGTGTGCTACTTTGCCCTAGAGCTGAAAGGCACAACGTGCAGGCTTCTTTCCAAAGGGCGAGTTGGGCCCCACAGCATCTTGCTTCCAGCTCTTTGGGAAGCTAAGAAACAACTCGCTCTGCACAGTGCTCTTACAGCCTACCGGGAACATCTCTTCCAAAGGCCTGTGAAACGCAGTTTCTTTGCAGGCCTGATCTGGCTGAAGTAGGACTTCTGCTCTGGGTGTGCTACTTTGCCCTAGAGCTGAAAGGCACAACGTGCAGGCTTCTTTCCAAAGGGCGAGTTGGGCCCCACAGCATCTTGCTTCCAGCTCTTTGGGAAGCTAAGAAACAACTCGCTCTGCACAGTGCTCTTACAGCCTACCGGGAACATCTCTTCCAAAGGCCTGTGAAACGCAGTTTCTTTGCAGGCCTGATCTGGCTGAAGTAGGACTTCTGCTCTGGGTGTGCTACATTGCCCTAGAGCTGAAAGGCACAACGTGCAGGCTTCTTTCCAAAGGGCGAGTTGGGCCCCACAGCATCTTGCTTCCAGCTCTTTGGGAAGCTAAGAAACAACTCGCTCTGCACAGTGCTCTTACAGCCTACTGGGAACATCTCTTCCAAAGGCCTGTGAAACGCAGTTTCTTTGCAGGCCTGATCTGGCTGAAGTGGGACTTCTGCTCTGGATGTGCCACATTGACCTAGAGCTCAAAGGCACAACGTGCAGGCTTCTTAAAAAACGGCGAGGTGGGACCCAGAGCATCTTGCTTCCAGCTCTTTGGGAAGCTAAGAAACAACTCGCTCTGCACAGCGCTCTTACAGCCTACCGGGAACATCTCTTCCGAAGGCCTGTGAAACGCAGTTTCTTTGCAGTCCTGATGTATCTGAAGTAGAACTTCTGCTCCGGGTGTGCTACATAGCCCAAGAGCTGAAAGACACAACGTGCAGTCTCCTATCCAAAGGGCGAGTTGGTCCCCAAAGCATCTTGCTTCCAGCTCTTTGGAAGCTAAGAAACAACTCGCTCTGCACAGTGCTCTTACAGCCTACCGGGAACATCTCTTCCAAAGGCCTGTGAAACGCAGTTTCTTTGCAGGCCTGATCTGGCTGAAGTAGGACTTCTGCTCTGGGTGTGCTACATTGCCCTAGAGCTGAAAGGCACAACGTGCAGGCTTCTTTCCAAAGGGCGAGTTGGGCCCCACAGCATCTTGCTTCCAGCTCTTTGGGAAGCTAAGAAACAACTCGCTCTGCACAGTGCTCTTACAGCCTACCGGGAACATCTCTTCCAAAGGCCTGTGAAACGCAGTTTCTTTGCAGGCCTGATCTGGCTGAAGTAGGACTTCTGCTCTGGGTGTGCTACATTGCCCTAGAGCTGAAAGGCACAACGTGCAGGCTTCTTTCCAAAGGGCGAGTTGGGCCCCACAGCATCTTGCTTCCAGCTCTTTGGGAAGCTAAGAAACAACTCGCTCTGCACAGTGCTCTTACAGCCTACCGGGAACATCTCTTCCAAAGGCCTGTGACACGCAGTTTCTTTGCAGGCCTGAACTGGCTGAAGTAGGACTTCTGCTCTGGGTGTGCCACATTGCCCTAGAGCTGAAAGGCACAACGTGCAGGGTTCTTTCCAAAGGGCGAGTTGGGCCCCACAGCATCTTGCTTCCAGCTCTTTGGGAAGCTAAGAAACAACTCGCTCTGCACAGTGCTCTTACAGCCTACCGGGAACATCTCTTCCAAAGGCCTGTGAAACGCAGTTTCTTTGCAGGCCTGATCTGGCTGAAGTAGGACTTCTGCTCTGGGTGTGCTACTTTGCCCTAGAGCTGAAAGGCACAACGTGCAGGCTTCTTTCCAAAGGGCGAGTTGGGCCCCACAGCATCTTGCTTCCAGCTCTTTGGGAAGCTAAGAAACTACTCGCTCTGCACAGTGCTCTTACAGCCTACCGGGAACATCTCTTACGAAGGCCTGTGAAACGCAGTTTCTTTGGAGTCCTGATGTATCTGAAGTAGAATTCTGCTCCGGGTGTGCTACATAGCCCAAGAGCTGAAAGACACAACGTGCAGTCTCCTATCCAAAGGGCGAGTTGGTCCCCAAAGCATCTTGCTTCCAGCTCTTTGGAAGCTGAGAAACAACTCGCTCTGCACAGTGCTCTTACAGCCTACCGGGAACATCTCTTACAAAGGCCTGTGAAACGCAGTTTCTTTGCAGGCCTGATCTGGCTGAAGTAGAACTTCTGCTCTGGGTGTGCTACATTGCCCTAGAGCTGAAAGGCACAACGTGCAGGTTTCTTTCCAAAGGGAGAGTTGGGCCACACAGCATCTTGCTTCCAGCTCTTTGGGAAGCTAAGAAACAACTCGCTCTGCACAGTGCTCTTACAGCCTACCGGGAACATCTCTTCCAAAGGCCTGTGAAACGCAGTTTCTTTGCAGGCCTGATCTGGCTGAAGTAGGACTTCTGCTCTGGGTGTGCTACATTGCCCTAGAGCTGAAAGGCACAACGTGCAGGCTTCTTTCCAAAGGGCGAGTTGGGCCCCACAGCATCTTGCTTCCAGCTCTTTGGGAAGCTAAGAAACAACTCGCTCTGCACAGTGCTCTTACAGCCTACCGGGAACATCTCTTCCAAAGGCCTGTGAAACGCAGTTTCTTTGCAGGCCTGATCTGGCTGAAGTAGGACTTCTGCTCTGGGTGTGCTACATTGCCCTAGAGCTGAAAGGCACAACGTGCAGGCTTCTTTCCAAAGGGCGAGTTGGGCCCCACAGCATCTTGCTTCCAGCTCTTTGGGAAGCTAAGAAACAACTCGCTCTGCACAGTGCTCTTACAGCCTACCGGGAACATCTCTTCCAAAGGCCTGTGAAACGCAGTTTCTTTGCAGGCCTGATCTGGCTGAAGTAGGACTTCTGCTCTGGGTGTGCTACTTTGCCCTAGAGCTGAAAGGCACAACGTGCAGGCTTCTTTCCAAAGGGCGAGTTGGGCCCCACAGCATCTTGCTTCCAGCTCTTTGGGAAGCTAAGAAACAACTCGCTCTGCACAGTGCTCTTACAGCCTACCGGGAACATCTCTTCCAAAGGCCTGTGAAACGCAGTTTCTTTGCAGGCCTGATCTGGCAGAAGTAGGACTTCTGCTCTGGGTGTGCTACATTGCCCTAGAGCTGAAAGGCACAACGTGCAGGCTTCTTTCCAAAGGGCGAGTTGGGCCCCACAGCATCTTGCTTCCAGCTCTTTGGGAAGCTAAGAAACAACTCGCTCTGCACAGTGCTCTTACAGCCTACCGGGAACATCTCTTCCAAAGGCCTGTGAAACGCAGTTTCTTTGCAGGCCTGATCTGGCAGAGTAGGACTTCTGCTCTGGGTGTGCTACATTGCCCTAGAGCTGAAAGGCACAACGTGCAGGCTTCTTTCCAAAGGGCGAGTTGGGCCCCACAGCATCTTGCTTCCAGCTCTTTGGGAAGCTAAGAAACAACTCGCTCTGCACAGTGCTCTTACAGCCTACCGGGAACATCTCTTCCAAAGGCCTGTGAAACGCAGTTTCTTTGCAGGCCTGATCTGGCTGAAGTAGGACTTCTGCTCTGGGTGTGCTACATTGCCCTAGAGCTGAAAGGCACAACGTGCAGGCTTCTTTCCAAAGGGCGAGTTGGGCCCCACAGCATCTTGCTTCCAGCTCTTTGGGAAGCTAAGAAACAACTCGCTCTGCACAGTGCTCTTACAGCCTACCGGGAACATCTCTTCCAAAGGCCTGTGAAACGCAGTTTCTTTGCAGGCCTGATCTGGCTGAAGTAGGACTTCTGCTCTGGGTGTGCTACATTGCCCTAGAGCTGAAAGGCACAACGTGCAGGCTTCTTTCCAAAGGGCGAGTTGGGCCCCACAGCATCTTGCTTCCAGCTCTTTGGGAAGCTAAGAAACAACTCGCTCTGCACAGTGCTCTTACAGCCTACCGGGAACATCTCTTCCAAAGGCCTGTGAAACGCAGTTTCTTTGCAGGCCTGATCTGGCAGAAGTAGGACTTCTGCTCTGGGTGTGCTACTTTGCCCTAGAGCTGAAAGGCACAACGTGCAGGCTTCTTTCCAAAGGGCGAGTTGGGCCCCACAGCATCTTGCTTCCAGCTCTTTGGGAAGCTAAGAAACAACTCGCTCTGCACAGTGCTCTTACAGCCTAGTGGGAACATCTCTTCCAAAGGCCTGTGAAACGCAGTTTCTTTGCAGGCCTGATCTGGCTGAAGTAGGACTTCTGCTCTGGGTGTGCTACATTGCCCTAGAGCTGAAAGGCACAACGTGCAGGCTTCTTTCCAAAGGGCGAGTTGGGCCCCACAGCATCTTGCTTCCAGCTCTTTGGGAAGCTAAGAAACAACTCGCTCTGCACAGTGCTCTTACAGCCTACCGGGAACATCTCTTCCAAAGGCCTGTGAAACGCAGTTTCTTTGCAGGCCTGATCTGGCTGAAGTAGGACTTCTGCTCTGGGTGTGCTACATTGCCCTAGAGCTGAAAGGCACAACGTGCAGGCTTCTTTCCAAAGGGCGAGTTGGGCCCCACAGCATCTTGCTTCCAGCTCTTTGGGAAGCTAAGAAACAACTCGCTCTGCACAGTGCTCTTACAGCCTACCGGGAACATCTCTTCCAAAGGCCTGTGAAACGCAGTTTCTTTGCAGGCCTGATCTGGCAGAAGTAGGACTTCTGCTCTGGGTGTGCTACATTGCCCTAGAGCTGAAAGGCACAACGTGCAGGCTTCTTTCCAAAGGGCGAGTTGGGCCCCACAGCATCTTGCTTCCAGCTCTTTGGGAAGCTAAGAAACAACTCGCTCTGCACAGTGCTCTTACAGCCTACCGGGAACATCTCTTCCAAAGGCCTGTGAAACGCAGTTTCTTTGCAGGCCTGATCTGGCTGAAGTAGGACTTCTGCTCTGGGTGTGCTACATTGCCCTAGAGCTGAAAGGCACAACGTGCAGGCTTCTTTCCAAAGGGCGAGTTGGGCCCCACAGCATCTTGCTTCCAGCTCTTTGGGAAGCTAAGAAACAACTCGCTCTGCACAGTGCTCTTACAGCCTACCGGGAACATCTCTTCCAAAGGCCTGTGAAACGCAGTTTCTTTGCAGGCCTGATCTGGCTGAAGTAGGACTTCTGCTCTGGGTGTGCTACATTGCCCTAGAGCTGAAAGGCACAACGTGCAGGCTTCTTTCCAAAGGGCGAGTTGGGCCCCACAGCATCTTGCTTCCAGCTCTTTGGGAAGCTAAGAAACAACTCGCTCTGCACAGTGCTCTTACAGCCTACCGGGAACATCTCTTCCAAAGGCCTGTGAAACGCAGTTTCTTTGCAGGCCTGATCTGGCTGAAGTAGGACTTCTGCTCTGGGTGTGCTACATTGCCCTAGAGCTGAAAGGCACAACGTGCAGGCTTCTTTCCAAAGGGCGAGTTGGGCCCCACAGCATCTTGCTTCCAGCTCTTTGGGAAGCTAAGAAACAACTCGCTCTGCACAGTGCTCTTACAGCCTACCGGGAACATCTCTTCCAAAGGCCTGTGAAACGCAGTTTCTTTGCAGGCCTGATCTGGCTGAAGTAGGACTTCTGCTCTGGGTGTGCTACATTGCCCTAGAGCTGAAAGGCACAACGTGCAGGCTTCTTTCCAAAGGGCGAGTTGGGCCCCACAGCATCTTGCTTCCAGCTCTTTGGGAAGCTAAGAAACAACTCGCTCTGCACAGTGCTCTTACAGCCTACCGGGAACATCTCTTCCAAAGGCCTGTGAAACGCAGTTTCTTTGCAGGCCTGATCTGGCTGAAGTAGGACTTCTGCTCTGGGTGTGCTACATTGCCCTAGAGCTGAAAGGCACAACGTGCAGGCTTCTTTCCAAAGGGCGAGTTGGGCCCCACAGCATCTTGCTTCCAGCTCTTTGGGAAGCTAAGAAACAACTCGCTCTGCACAGTGCTCTTACAGCCTACCGGGAACATCTCTTCCAAAGGCCTGTGAAACGCAGTTTCTTTGCAGGCCTGATCTGGCTGAAGTAGGACTTCTGCTCTGGGTGTGCTACATTGCCCTAGAGCTGAAAGGCACAACGTGCAGGCTTCTTTCCAAAGGGCGAGTTGGGCCCCACAGCATCTTGCTTCCAGCTTTTTGGGAAGCTAAGTAACAACTCGCTCTGCACAGTGCTCTTACAGCCTACCGGGAACATCTCTTCCAAAGGCCTGTGAAACGCAGTTTCTTTGCAGGCCTGATCTGGCAGATGTAGGACTTCTGCTCTGGGTGTGCTACATTGCCCTAGAGCTGAAAGGCACAACGTGCAGGCTTCTTTCCAAAGGGCGAGTTGGGCCCCACAGCATCTTGCTTCCAGCTCTTTGGGAAGCTAAGAAACAACTCGCTCTGCACAGTGCTCTTACAGCCTACCGGGAACATCTCTTCCAAAGGCCTGTGAAACGCAGTTTCTTTGCAGGCCTGATCTGGCTGAAGTAGGACTTCTGCTCTGGGTGTGCTACATTGCCCTAGAGCTGAAAGGCACAACGTGCAGGCTTCTTTCCAAAGGGCGAGTTGGGCCCCACAGCATCTTGCTTCCAGCTCTTTGGGAAGCTAAGAAACAACTCGCTCTGCACAGTGCTCTTACAGCCTACCGGGAACATCTCTTCCAAAGGCCTGTGAAACGCAGTTTCTTTGCAGGCCTGATCTGGCTGAAGTAGGACTTCTGCTCTGGGTGTGCTACATTGCCCTAGAGCTGAAAGGCACAACGTGCAGGCTTCTTTCCAAAGGGCGAGTTGGGCCCCACAGCATCTTGCTTCCAGCTCTTTGGGAAGCTAAGAAACAACTCGCTCTGCACAGTGCTCTTACAGCCTACCGGGAACATCTCTTCCAAAGGCCTGTGAAACGCAGTTTCTTTGCAGGCCTGATCTGGCTGAAGTAGGACTTCTGCTCTGGGTGTGCTACATTGCCCTAGAGCTGAAAGGCACAACGTGCAGGCTTCTTTCCAAAGGGCGAGTTGGGCCCCACAGCATCTTGCTTCCAGCTCTTTGGGAAGCTAAGAAACAACTCGCTCTGCACAGTGCTCTTACAGCCTACCGGGAACATCTCTTCCAAAGGCCTGTGAAACGCAGTTTCTTTGCAGGCCTGATCTGGCTGAAGTAGGACTTCTGCTCTGGGTGTGCTACATTGCCCTAGAGCTGAAAGGCACAACGTGCAGGCTTCTTTCCAAAGGGCGAGTTGGGCCCCACAGCATCTTGCTTCCAGCTCTTTGGGAAGCTAAGAAACAACTCGCTCTGCACAGTGCTCTTACAGCCTACCGGGAACATCTCTTCCAAAGGCCTGTGAAACGCAGTTTCTTTGCAGGCCTGATCTGGCTGAAGTAGGACTTCTGCTCTGGGTGTGCTACTTTGCCCTAGAGCTGAAAGGCACAACGTGCAGGCTTCTTTCCAAAGGGCGAGTTGGGCCCCACAGCATCTTGCTTCCAGCTCTTTGGGAAGCTAAGAAACAACTCGCTCTGCACAGTGCTCTTACAGCCTACCGGGAACATCTCTTCCAAAGGCCTGTGAAACGCAGTTTCTTTGCAGGCCTGATCTGGCTGAAGTAGGACTTCTGCTCTGGGTGTGCTACATTGCCCTAGAGCTGAAAGGCACAACGTGCAGGCTTCTTTCCAAAGGGCGAGTTGGGCCCCACAGCATCTTGCTTCCAGCTCTTTGGGAAGCTAAGAAACAACTCGCTCTGCACAGTGCTCTTACAGCCTACCGGGAACATCTCTTCCAAAGGCCTGTGAAACGCAGTTTCTTTGCAGGCCTGATCTGGCTGAAGTAGGACTTCTGCTCTGGGTGTGCTACATTGCCCTAGAGCTGAAAGGCACAACGTGCAGGCTTCTTTCCAAAGGGCGAGTTGGGCCCCACAGCATCTTGCTTCCAGCTCTTTGGGAAGCTAAGAAACAACTCGCTCTGCACAGTGCTCTTACAGCCTACCGGGAACATCTCTTCCAAAGGCCTGTGAAACGCAGTTTCTTTGCAGGCCTGATCTGGCTGAAGTAGGACTTCTGCTCTGGGTGTGCTACATTGCCCTAGAGCTGAAAGGCACAACGTGCAGGCTTCTTTCCAAAGGGCGAGTTGGGCCCCACAGCATCTTGCTTCCAGCTCTTTGGGAAGCTAAGAAACAACTCGCTCTGCACAGTGCTCTTACAGCCTACCGGGAACATCTCTTCCAAAGGCCTGTGAAACGCAGTTTCTTTGCAGGCCTGATCTGGCTGAAGTAGGACTTCTGCTCTGGGTGTGCTACATTGCCCTAGAGCTGAAAGGCACAACGTGCAGGCTTCTTTCCAAAGGGCGAGTTGGGCCCCACAGCATCTTGCTTCCAGCTCTTTGGGAAGCTAAGAAACAACTCGCTCTGCACAGTGCTCTTACAGCCTACCGGGAACATCTCTTCCAAAGGCCTGTGAAACGCAGTTTCTTTGCAGGCCTGATCTGGCTGAAGTAGGACTTCTGCTCTGGGTGTGCTACTTTGCCCTAGAGCTGAAAGGCACAACGTGCAGGCTTCTTTCCAAAGGGCGAGTTGGGCCCCACAGCATCTTGCTTCCAGCTCTTTGGGAAGCTAAGAAACAACTCGCTCTGCACAGTGCTCTTACAGCCTACCGGGAACATCTCTTCCAAAGGCCTGTGAAACGCAGTTTCTTTGCAGGCCTGATCTGGCTGAAGTAGGACTTCTGCTCTGGGTGTGCTACATTGCCCTAGAGCTGAAAGGCACAACGTGCAGGCTTCTTTCCAAAGGGCGAGTTGGGCCCCACAGCATCTTGCTTCCAGCTCTTTGGGAAGCTAAGAAACAACTCGCTCTGCACAGTGCTCTTACAGCCTACCGGGAACATCTCTTCCAAAGGCCTGTGAAACGCAGTTTCTTTGCAGGCCTGATCTGGCTGAAGTAGGACTTCTGCTCTGGGTGTGCTACATTGCCCTAGAGCTGAAAGGCACAACGTGCAGGCTTCTTTCCAAAGGGCGAGTTGGGCCCCACAGCATCTTGCTTCCAGCTCTTTGGGAAGCTAAGAAACAACTCGCTCTGCACAGTGCTCTTACAGCCTACCGGGAACATCTCTTCCAAAGGCCTGTGAAACGCAGTTTCTTTGCAGGCCTGATCTGGCTGAAGTAGGACTTCTGCTCTGGGTGTGCTACATTGCCCTAGAGCTGAAAGGCACAACGTGCAGGCTTCTTTCCAAAGGGCGAGTTGGGCCCCACAGCATCTTGCTTCCAGCTCTTTGGGAAGCTAAGAAACAACTCGCTCTGCACAGTGCTCTTACAGCCTACCGGGAACATCTCTTCCAAAGGCCTGTGAAACGCAGTTTCTTTGCAGGCCTGATCTGGCTGAAGTAGGACTTCTGCTCTGGGTGTGCTACATTGCCCTAGAGCTGAAAGGCACAACGTGCAGGCTTCTTTCCAAAGGGCGAGTTGGGCCCCACAGCATCTTGCTTCCAGCTCTTTGGGAAGCTAAGAAACAACTCGCTCTGCACAGTGCTCTTACAGCCTACCGGGAACATCTCTTCCAAAGGCCTGTGAAACGCAGTTTCTTTGCAGGCCTGATCTGGCTGAAGTAGGACTTCTGCTCTGGGTGTGCTACATTGCCCTAGAGCTGAAAGGCACAACGTGCAGGCTTCTTTCCAAAGGGCGAGTTGGGCCCCACAGCATCTTGCTTCCAGCTCTTTGGGAAGCTAAGAAACAACTCGCTCTGCACAGTGCTCTTACAGCCTACCGGGAACATCTCTTCCAAAGGCCTGTGAAACGCAGTTTCTTTGCAGGCCTGATCTGGCTGAAGTAGGACTTCTGCTCTGGGTGTGCTACATTGCCCTAGAGCTGAAAGGCACAACGTGCAGGCTTCTTTCCAAAGGGCGAGTTGGGCCCCACAGCATCTTGCTTCCAGCTCTTTGGGAAGCTAAGAAACAACTCGCTCTGCACAGTGCTCTTACAGCCTACCGGGAACATCTCTTCCAAAGGCCTGTGAAACGCAGTTTCTTTGCAGGCCTGATCTGGCTGAAGTAGGACTTCTGCTCTGGGTGTGCTACATTGCCCTAGAGCTGAAAGGCACAACGTGCAGGCTTCTTTCCAAAGGGCGAGTTGGGCCCCACAGCATCTTGCTTCCAGCTCTTTGGGAAGCTAAGAAACAACTCGCTCTGCACAGTGCTCTTACAGCCTACCGGGAACATCTCTTCCAAAGGCCTGTGAAACGCAGTTTCTTTGCAGGCCTGATCTGGCTGAAGTAGGACTTCTGCTCTGGGTGTGCTACATTGCCCTAGAGCTGAAAGGCACAACGTGCAGGCTTCTTTCCAAAGGGCGAGTTGGGCCCCACAGCATCTTGCTTCCAGCTCTTTGGGAAGCTAAGAAACAACTCGCTCTGCACAGTGCTCTTACAGCCTACCGGGAACATCTCTTCCAAAGGCCTGTGAAACGCAGTTTCTTTGCAGGCCTGATCTGGCTGAAGTAGGACTTCTGCTCTGGGTGTGCTACATTGCCCTAGAGCTGAAAGGCACAACGTGCAGGCTTCTTTCCAAAGGGCGAGTTGGGCCCCACAGCATCTTGCTTCCAGCTCTTTGGGAAGCTAAGAAACAACTCGCTCTGCACAGTGCTCTTACAGCCTACCGGGAACATCTCTTCCAAAGGCCTGTGAAACGCAGTTTCTTTGCAGGCCTGATCTGGCTGAAGTAGGACTTCTGCTCTGGGTGTGCTACTTTGCCCTAGAGCTGAAAGGCACAACGTGCAGGCTTCTTTCCAAAGGGCGAGTTGGGCCCCACAGCATCTTGCTTCCAGCTCTTTGGGAAGCTAAGAAACAACTCGCTCTGCACAGTGCTCTTACAGCCTACCGGGAACATCTCTTCCAAAGGCCTGTGAAACGCAGTTTCTTTGCAGGCCTGATCTGGCTGAAGTAGGACTTCTGCTCTGGGTGTGCTACTTTGCCCTAGAGCTGAAAGGCACAACGTGCAGGCTTCTTTCCAAAGGGCGAGTTGGGCCCCACAGCATCTTGCTTCCAGCTCTTTGGGAAGCTAAGAAACAACTCGCTCTGCACAGTGCTCTTACAGCCTACCGGGAACATCTCTTCCAAAGGCCTGTGAAACGCAGTTTCTTTGCAGGCCTGATCTGGCTGAAGTAGGACTTCTGCTCTGGGTGTGCTACTTTGCCCTAGAGCTGAAAGGCACAACGTGCAGGCTTCTTTCCAAAGGGCGAGTTGGGCCCCACAGCATCTTGCTTCCAGCTCTTTGGGAAGCTAAGAAACAACTCGCTCTGCACAGTGCTCTTACAGCCTACCGGGAACATCTCTTCCAAAGGCCTGTGAAACGCAGTTTCTTTGCAGGCCTGATCTGGCTGAAGTAGGACTTCTGCTCTGGGTGTGCTACTTTGCCCTAGAGCTGAAAGGCACAACGTGCAGGCTTCTTTCCAAAGGGCGAGTTGGGCCCCACAGCATCTTGCTTCCAGCTCTTTGGGAAGCTAAGAAACAACTCGCTCTGCACAGTGCTCTTACAGCCTACCGGGAACATCTCTTCCAAAGGCCTGTGAAACGCAGTTTCTTTGCAGGCCTGATCTGGCTGAAGTAGGACTTCTGCTCTGGGTGTGCTACTTTGCCCTAGAGCTGAAAGGCACAACGTGCAGGCTTCTTTCCAAAGGGCGAGTTGGGCCCCACAGCATCTTGCTTCCAGCTCTTTGGGAAGCTAAGAAACAACTCGCTCTGCACAGTGCTCTTACAGCCTACCGGGAACATCTCTTCCAAAGGCCTGTGAAACGCAGTTTCTTTGCAGGCCTGATCTGGCTGAAGTAGGACTTCTGCTCTGGGTGTGCTACTTTGCCCTAGAGCTGAAAGGCACAACGTGCAGGCTTCTTTCCAAAGGGCGAGTTGGGCCCCACAGCATCTTGCTTCCAGCTCTTTGGGAAGCTAAGAAACAACTCGCTCTGCACAGTGCTCTTACAGCCTACCGGGAACATCTCTTCCAAAGGCCTGTGAAACGCAGTTTCTTTGCAGGCCTGATCTGGCTGAAGTAGGACTTCTGCTCTGGGTGTGCTACTTTGCCCTAGAGCTGAAAGGCACAACGTGCAGGCTTCTTTCCAAAGGGCGAGTTGGGCCCCACAGCATCTTGCTTCCAGCTCTTTGGGAAGCTAAGAAACAACTCGCTCTGCACAGTGCTCTTACAGCCTAGTGGGAACATCTCTTCCAAAGGCCTGTGAAACGCAGTTTCTTTGCAGGCCTGATCTGGCTGAAGTGGAACTTCTGCTCTGGATGTGCCACATTGACCTAGAGCTCAAAGGCACAACGTGCAGGCTTCTTAAAAAAGGGCGAGTTGGGACCCAGAGCATGTTGCTTCCAGCTCTTTGGGAAGCTAAGAAACAACTCGCTCTGCACAGTGCTCTTACAGCCTACCGGGAACATCTCTTACGAAGGCCTGTGAAACGCAGTTTCTTTGGAGTCCTGATGTATCTGAAGTAGGAATTCTGCTCCGGGTGTGCTACATAGCCCAAGAGCTGAAAGACACAACGTGCAGTCTCCTATCCAAAGGGCGAGTTGGTCCCCAAAGCATCTTGCTTCCAGCTCTTTGGAAGCTAAGAAACAACTCGCTCTGCACAGTGCTCTTACAGCCTACCGGGAACATCTCTTCCAAAGGCCTGTGAAACGCAGTTTCTTTGCAGGCCTGATCTGGCTGAAGTAGGACTTCTGCTCTGGGTGTGCTACATTGCCCTAGAGCTGAAAGGAACAACGTGCAGGCTTCTTTCCAAAGGGCGAGTTGGGCCCCACAGCATCTTGCTTCCAGCTCTTTGGGAAGCTAAGAAACAACTCGCTCTGCACAGTGCTCTTACAGCCTACCGGGAACATCTCTTCCAAAGGCCTGTGAAACGCAGTTTCTTTGCAGGCCTGATCTGGCTGAAGTAGGACTTCTGCTCTGGGTGTGCTACATTGCCCTAGAGCTGAAAGGCACAACGTGCAGGCTTCTTTCCAAAGGGCGAGTTGGGCCCCACAGCATCTTGCTTCCAGCTCTTTGGGAAGCTAAGAAACAACTCGCTCTGCACAGTGCTCTTACAGCCTACCGGGAACATCTCTTCCAAAGGCCTGTGAAACGCAGTTTCTTTGCAGGCCTGATCTGGCTGAAGTAGGACTTCTGCTCTGGGTGTGCTACATTGCCCTAGAGCTGAAAGGCACAACGTGCAGGCTTCTTTCCAAAGGGCGAGTTGGGCCCCACAGCATCTTGCTTCCAGCTCTTTGGGAAGCTAAGAAACAACTCGCTCTGCACAGTGCTCTTACAGCCTACCGGGAACATCTCTTCCAAAGGCCTGTGAAACGCAGTTTCTTTGCAGGCCTGATCTGGCTGAAGTAGGACTTCTGCTCTGGGTGTGCTACATTGCCCTAGAGCTGAAAGGCACAACGTGCAGGCTTCTTTCCAAAGGGCGAGTTGGGCCCCACAGCATCTTGCTTCCAGCTCTTTGGGAAGCTAAGAAACAACTCGCTCTGCACAGTGCTCTTACAGCCTACCGGGAACATCTCTTCCAAAGGCCTGTGAAACGCAGTTTCTTTGCAGGCCTGATCTGGCTGAAGTAGGACTTCTGCTCTGGGTGTGCTACATTGCCCTAGAGCTGAAAGGCACAACGTGCAGGCTTCTTTCCAAAGGGCGAGTTGGGCCCCACAGCATCTTGCTTCCAGCTCTTTGGGAAGCTAAGAAACAACTCGCTCTGCACAGTGCTCTTACAGCCTACCGGGAACATCTCTTCCAAAGGCCTGTGAAACGCAGTTTCTTTGCAGGCCTGATCTGGCTGAAGTAGGACTTCTGCTCTGGGTGTGCTACATTGCCCTAGAGCTGAAAGGCACAACGTGCAGGCTTCTTTCCAAAGGGCGAGTTGGGCCCCACAGCATCTTGCTTCCAGCTCTTTGGGAAGCTAAGAAACAACTCGCTCTGCACAGTGCTCTTACAGCCTACCGGGAACATCTCTTCCAAAGGCCTGTGAAACGCAGTTTCTTTGCAGGCCTGATCTGGCTGAAGTAGGACTTCTGCTCTGGGTGTGCTACATTGCCCTAGAGCTGAAAGGCACAACGTGCAGGCTTCTTTCCAAAGGGCGAGTTGGGCCCCACAGCATCTTGCTTCCAGCTCTTTGGGAAGCTAAGAAACAACTCGCTCTGCACAGTGCTCTTACAGCCTACCGGGAACATCTCTTCCAAAGGCCTGTGAAACGCAGTTTCTTTGCAGGCCTGATCTGGCAGAAGTAGGACTTCTGCTCTGGGTGTGCTACATTGCCCTAGAGCTGAAAGGCACAACGTGCAGGCTTCTTTCCAAAGGGCGAGTTGGGCCCCACAGCATCTTGCTTCCAGCTCTTTGGGAAGCTAAGAAACAACTCGCTCTGCACAGTGCTCTTACAGCCTAGCGGGAACATCTCTTCCAAAGGCCTGTGAAACGCAGTTTCTTTGCAGGCCTGATCTGGCTGAAGTAGGACTTCTGCTCTGGGTGTGCTACATTGCCCTAGAGCTGAAAGGCACAACGTGCAGGCTTCTTTCCAAAGGGCGAGTTGGGCCCCACAGCATCTTGCTTCCAGCTCTTTGGGAAGCTAAGAAACAACTCGCTCTGCACAGTGCTCTTACAGCCTACCGGGAACATCTCTTCCAAAGGCCTGTGAAACGCAGTTTCTTTGCAGGCCTGATCTGGCTGAAGTAGGACTTCTGCTCTGGGTGTGCTACATTGCCCTAGAGCTGAAAGGCACAACGTGCAGGCTTCTTTCCAAAGGGCGAGTTGGGCCCCACAGCATCTTGCTTCCAGCTCTTTGGGAAGCTAAGAAACAACTCGCTCTGCACAGTGCTCTTACAGCCTACCGGGAACATCTCTTCCAAAGGCCTGTGAAACGCAGTTTCTTTGCAGGCCTGATCTGGCAGAAGTAGGACTTCTGCTCTGGGTGTGCTACATTGCCCTAGAGCTGAAAGGCACAACGTGCAGGCTTCTTTCCAAAGGGCGAGTTGGGCCCCACAGCATCTTGCTTCCAGCTCTTTGGGAAGCTAAGAAACAACTCGCTCTGCACAGTGCTCTTACAGCCTACCGGGAACATCTCTTCCAAAGGCCTGTGAAACGCAGTTTCTTTGCAGGCCTGATCTGGCAGAAGTAGGACTTCTGCTCTGGGTGTGCTACATTGCCCTAGAGCTGAAAGGGACAACGTGCAGGCTTCTTTCCAAAGGGCGAGTTGGGCCCCACAGCATCTTGCTTCCAGCTCTTTGGGAAGCTAAGAAACAACTCGCTCTGCACAGTGCTCTTACAGCCTACCGGGAACATCTCTTCCAAAGGCCTGTGAAACGCAGTTTCTTTGCAGGCCTGATCTGGCTGAAGTAGGACTTCTGCTCTGGGTGTGCTACATTGCCCTAGAGCTGAAAGGCACAACGTGCAGGCTTCTTTCCAAAGGGCGAGTTGGGCCCCACAGCATCTTGCTTCCAGCTCTTTGGGAAGCTAAGAAACAACTCGCTCTGCACAGTGCTCTTACAGCCTACCGGGAACATCTCTTCCAAAGGCCTGTGAAACGCAGTTTCTTTGCAGGCCTGATCTGGCTGAAGTAGGACTTCTGCTCTGGGTGTGCTACATTGCCCTAGAGCTGAAAGGCACAACGTGCAGGCTTCTTTCCAAAGGGCGAGTTGGGCCCCACAGCATCTTGCTTCCAGCTCTTTGGGAAGCTAAGAAACAACTCGCTCTGCACAGTGCTCTTACAGCCTACCGGGAACATCTCTTCCAAAGGCCTGTGAAACGCAGTTTCTTTGCAGGCCTGATCTGGCTGAAGTAGGACTTCTGCTCTGGGTGTGCTACATTGCCCTAGAGCTGAAAGGCACAACGTGCAGGCTTCTTTCCAAAGGGCGAGTTGGGCCCCACAGCATCTTGCTTCCAGCTCTTTGGGAAGCTAAGAAACCACTCGCTCTGCACAGTGCTCTTACAGCCTACCGGGAACATCTCTTCCAAAGGCCTGTGAAACGCAGTTTCTTTGCAGGCCTGATCTGGCTGAAGTAGGACTTCTGCTCTGGGTGTGCTACATTGCCCTAGAGCTGAAAGGCACAACGTGCAGGCTTCTTTCCAAAGGGCGAGTTGGGCCCCACAGCATCTTTCTTCCAGCTCTTTGGGAAGCTAAGAAACAACTCGCTCTGCACAGTGCTCTTACAGCCTACCGGGAACATCTCTTCCAAAGGCCTGTGAAACGCAGTTTCTTTGCAGGCCTGATCTGGCTGAAGTAGGACTTCTGCTCTGGGTGTGCTACATTGCCCTAGAGCTGAAAGGCACAACGTGCAGGCTTCTTTCCAAAGGGCGAGTTGGGCCCCACAGCATCTTGCTTCCAGCTTTTTGGGAAGCTAAGTATCAACTCGCTCTGCACAGTGCTCTTAAAGCCTACCGGGAACATCTCTTCCAAAGGCCTGTGAAACGCAGTTTCTTTGCAGGCCTGATCTGGCAGATGTAGGACTTCTGCTCTGGGTGTGCTACATTGCCCTAGAGCTGAAAGGCACAACGTGCAGGCTTCTTTCCAAAGGGCGAGTTGGGCCCCACAGCATCTTGCTTCCAGCTCTTTGGGAAGCTAAGAAACAACTCGCTCTGCACAGTGCTCTTACAGCCTACCGGGAACATCTCTTCCAAAGGCCTGTGAAACGCAGTTTCTTTGCAGGCCTGATCTGGCAGAAGTAGGACTTCTGGTCTGGGTGTGCTACATTGCCCTAGAGCTGAAAGGCACAACGTGCAGGCTTCTTTCCAAAGGGCGAGTTGGGCCCCACAGCATCTTGCTTCCAGCTCTTTGGGAAGCTAAGACACAACTCGCTCTGCACAGTGCTCTTACAGCCTACCGGGAACATCTCTTCCAAAGGCCTGTGAAACGCAGTTTCTTTGCAGGCCTGATCTGGCTGAAGTAGGACTTCTGCTCTGGGTGTGCTACATTGCCCTAGAGCTGAAAGGCACAACGTGCAGGCTTCTTTCCAAAGGGCGAGTTGGGCCCCACAGCATCTTGCTTCCAGCTCTTTGGGAAGCTAAGAAACAACTCGCTCTGCACAGTGCTCTTACAGCCTACCGGGAACATCTCTTCCAAAGGCCTGTGAAACGCAGTTTCTTTGCAGGCCTGATCTGGCTGAAGTAGGACTTCTGCTCTGGGTGTGCTACATTGCCCTAGAGCTGAAAGGCACAACGTGCAGGCTTCTTTCCAAAGGGCGAGTTGGGCCCCACAGCATCTTGCTTCCAGCTCTTTGGGAAGCTAAGAAACAACTCGCTCTGCACAGTGCTCTTACAGCCTACCGGGAACATCTCTTCCAAAGGCCTGTGAAACGCAGTTTCTTTGCAGGCCTGATCTGGCTGAAGTAGGACTTCTGCTCTGGGTGTGCTACATTGCCCTAGAGCTGAAAGGCACAACGTGCAGGCTTCTTTCCAAAGGGCGAGTTGGGCCCCACAGCATCTTGCTTCCAGCTCTTTGGGAAGCTAAGAAACAACTCGCTCTGCACAGTGCTCTTACAGCCTACCGGGAACATCTCTTCCAAAGGCCTGTGAAACGCAGTTTCTTTGCAGGCCTGATCTGGCTGAAGTAGGACTTCTGCTCTGGGTGTGCTACATTGCCCTAGAGCTGAAAGGCACAACGTGCAGGCTTCTTTCCAAAGGGCGAGTTGGGCCCCACAGCATCTTGCTTCCAGCTCTTTGGGAAGCTAAGAAACAACTCGCTCTGCACAGTGCTCTTACAGCCTACCGGGAACATCTCTTCCAAAGGCCTGTGAAACGCAGTTTCTTTGCAGGCCTGATCTGGCTGAAGTAGGACTTCTGCTCTGGGTGTGCTACATTGCCCTAGAGCTGAAAGGCACAACGTGCAGGCTTCTTTCCAAAGGGCGAGTTGGGCCCCACAGCATCTTGCTTCCAGCTCTTTGGGAAGCTAAGAAACAACTCGCTCTGCACAGTGCTCTTACAGCCTACCGGGAACATCTCTTCCAAAGGCCTGTGAAACGCAGTTTCTTTGCAGGCCTGATCTGGCTGAAGTAGGACTTCTGCTCTGGGTGTGCTACATTGCCCTAGAGCTGAAAGGCACAACGTGCAGGCTTCTTTCCAAAGGGCGAGTTGGGCCCCACAGCATCTTGCTTCCAGCTCTTTGGGAAGCTAAGAAACAACTCGCTCTGCACAGTGCTCTTACAGCCTACCGGGAACATCTCTTCCAAAGGCCTGTGAAACGCAGTTTCTTTGCAGGCCTGATCTGGCTGAAGTAGGACTTCTGCTCTGGGTGTGCTACATTGCCCTAGAGCTGAAAGGCACAACGTGCAGGCTTCTTTCCAAAGGGCGAGTTGGGCCCCACAGCATCTTGCTTCCAGCTCTTTGGGAAGCTAAGAAACAACTCGCTCTGCACAGTGCTCTTACAGCCTACCGGGAACATCTCTTCCAAAGGCCTGTGAAACGCAGTTTCTTTGCAGTCCTGATGTGTCTGAAGTAGAATTCTGCTCTGGGTGTGCTACATTGCCCTAGAGCTGAAAGACACAACGTGCAGTCTTCTTTCCAAAGGGCGAGTTGGGCCCCACAGCATCTTGCTTCCAGCTCTTTGGAAGCTAAGAAACAACTCGCTCTGCACAGTGCTCTTACAGCCTACCGGGAACATCTCTTCCAAAGGCCTGTGAAACGCAGTTTCTTTGCAGGCCTGATCTGGCTGAAGTAGGACTTCTGCTCTGGGTGTGCTACATTGCCCTAGAGCTGAAAGGCACAACGTGCAGGTTTCTTTCCAAAGGGAGAGTTGGGCCACACAGCATCTTGCTTCCAGCTCTTTGGGAAGCTAAGAAACAACTCGCTCTGCACAGTGCTCTTACAGCCTACCGGGAACATCTCTTCCAAAGGCCTGTGAAACGCAGTTTCTTTGCAGGCCTGATCTGGCTGAAGTAGGACTTCTGCTCTGGGTGTGCTACTTTGCCCTAGAGCTGAAAGGCACAACGTGCAGGCTTCTTTCCAAAGGGCGAGTTGGGCCCCACAGCATCTTGCTTCCAGCTCTTTGGGAAGCTAAGAAACAACTCGCTCTGCACAGTGCTCTTACAGCCTACCGGGAACATCTCTTCCAAAGGCCTGTGAAACGCAGTTTCTTTGCAGGCCTGATCTGGCTGAAGTAGGACTTCTGCTCTGGGTGTGCTACTTTGCCCTAGAGCTGAAAGGCACAACGTGCAGGCTTCTTTCCAAAGGGCGAGTTGGGCCCCACAGCATCTTGCTTCCAGCTCTTTGGGAAGCTAAGAAACAACTCGCTCTGCACAGTGCTCTTACAGCCTACCGGGAACATCTCTTCCAAAGGCCTGTGAAACGCAGTTTCTTTGCAGGCCTGATCTGGCTGAAGTAGGACTTCTGCTCTGGGTGTGCTACTTTGCCCTAGAGCTGAAAGGCACAACGTGCAGGCTTCTTTCCAAAGGGCGAGTTGGGCCCCACAGCATCTTGCTTCCAGCTCTTTGGGAAGCTAAGAAACAACTCGCTCTGCACAGTGCTCTTACAGCCTACCGGGAACATCTCTTCCAAAGGCCTGTGAAACGCAGTTTCTTTGCAGGCCTGATCTGGCTGAAGTAGGACTTCTGCTCTGGGTGTGCTACTTTGCCCTAGAGCTGAAAGGCACAACGTGCAGGCTTCTTTCCAAAGGGCGAGTTGGGCCCCACAGCATCTTGCTTCCAGCTCTTTGGGAAGCTAAGAAACAACTCGCTCTGCACAGTGCTCTTACAGCCTACCGGGAACATCTCTTCCAAAGGCCTGTGAAACGCAGTTTCTTTGCAGGCCTGATCTGGCTGAAGTAGGACTTCTGCTCTGGGTGTGCTACTTTGCCCTAGAGCTGAAAGGCACAACGTGCAGGCTTCTTTCCAAAGGGCGAGTTGGGCCCCACAGCATCTTGCTTCCAGCTCTTTGGGAAGCTAAGAAACAACTCGCTCTGCACAGTGCTCTTACAGCCTACCGGGAACATCTCTTCCAAAGGCCTGTGAAACGCAGTTTCTTTGCAGGCCTGATCTGGCTGAAGTAGGACTTCTGCTCTGGGTGTGCTACTTTGCCCTAGAGCTGAAAGGCACAACGTGCAGGCTTCTTTCCAAAGGGCGAGTTGGGCCCCACAGCATCTTGCTTCCAGCTCTTTGGGAAGCTAAGAAACAACTCGCTCTGCACAGTGCTCTTACAGCCTACCGGGAACATCTCTTCCAAAGGCCTGTGAAACGCAGTTTCTTTGCAGGCCTGATCTGGCTGAAGTAGGACTTCTGCTCTGGGTGTGCTACTTTGCCCTAGAGCTGAAAGGCACAACGTGCAGGCTTCTTTCCAAAGGGCGAGTTGGGCCCCACAGCATCTTGCTTCCAGCTCTTTGGGAAGCTAAGAAACAACTCGCTCTGCACAGTGCTCTTACAGCCTACCGGGAACATCTCTTCCAAAGGCCTGTGAAACGCAGTTTCTTTGCAGGCCTGATCTGGCTGAAGTAGGACTTCTGCTCTGGGTGTGCTACTTTGCCCTAGAGCTGAAAGGCACAACGTGCAGGCTTCTTTCCAAAGGGCGAGTTGGGCCCCACAGCATCTTGCTTCCAGCTCTTTGGGAAGCTAAGAAACAACTCGCTCTGCACAGTGCTCTTACAGCCTACCGGGAACATGTCTTCCAAAGGCCTGTGAAACGCAGTTTCTTTGCAGGCCTGATCTGGCTGAAGTAGGACTTCTGCTCTGGGTGTGCTACTTTGCCCTAGAGCTGAAAGGCACAACGTGCAGGCTTCTTTCCAAAGGGCGAGTTGGGCCCCACAGCATCTTGCTTCCAGCTCTTTGGGAAGCTAAGAAACAACTCGCTCTGCACAGTGCTCTTACAGCCTACCGGGAACATCTCTTCCAAAGGCCTGTGAAACGCAGTTTCTTTGCAGGCCTGATCTGGCTGAAGTAGGACTTCTGCTCTGGGTGTGCTACTTTGCCCTAGAGCTGAAAGGCACAACGTGCAGGCTTCTTTCCAAAGGGCGAGTTGGGCCCCACAGCATCTTGCTTCCAGCTCTTTGGGAAGCTAAGAAACAACTCGCTCTGCACAGTGCTCTTACAGCCTACCGGGAACATCTCTTCCAAAGGCCTGTGAAACGCAGTTTCTTTGCAGGCCTGATCTGGCTGAAGTAGGACTTCTGCTCTGGGTGTGCTACTTTGCCCTAGAGCTGAAAGGCACAACGTGCAGGCTTCTTTCCAAAGGGCGAGTTGGGCCCCACAGCATCTTGCTTCCAGCTCTTTGGGAAGCTAAGAAACAACTCGCTCTGCACAGTGCTCTTACAGCCTACCGGGAACATCTCTTCCAAAGGCCTGTGAAACGCAGTTTCTTTGCAGGCCTGATCTGGCTGAAGTAGGACTTCTGCTCTGGGTGTGCTACTTTGCCCTAGAGCTGAAAGGCACAACGTGCAGGCTTCTTTCCAAAGGGCGAGTTGGGCCCCACAGCATCTTGCTTCCAGCTCTTTGGGAAGCTAAGAAACAACTCGCTCTGCACAGTGCTCTTACAGCCTACCGGGAACATCTCTTCCAAAGGCCTGTGAAACGCAGTTTCTTTGCAGGCCTGATCTGGCTGAAGTAGGACTTCTGCTCTGGGTGTGCTACTTTGCCCTAGAGCTGAAAGGCACAACGTGCAGGCTTCTTTCCAAAGGGCGAGTTGGGCCCCACAGCATCTTGCTTCCAGCTCTTTGGGAAGCTAAGAAACAACTCGCTCTGCACAGTGCTCTTACAGCCTACCGGGAACATCTCTTCCAAAGGCCTGTGAAACGCAGTTTCTTTGCAGGCCTGATCTGGCTGAAGTAGGACTTCTGCTCTGGGTGTGCTACTTTGCCCTAGAGCTGAAAGGCACAACGTGCAGGCTTCTTTCCAAAGGGCGAGTTGGGCCCCACAGCATCTTGCTTCCAGCTCTTTGGGAAGCTAAGAAACAACTCGCTCTGCACAGTGCTCTTACAGCCTACCGGGAACATCTCTTCCAAAGGCCTGTGAAACGCAGTTTCTTTGCAGGCCTGATCTGGCTGAAGTAGGACTTCTGCTCTGGGTGTGCTACTTTGCCCTAGAGCTGAAAGGCACAACGTGCAGGCTTCTTTCCAAAGGGCGAGTTGGGCCCCACAGCATCTTGCTTCCAGCTCTTTGGGAAGCTAAGAAACAACTCGCTCTGCACAGTGCTCTTACAGCCTAGTGGGAACATCTCTTCCAAAGGCCTGTGAAACGCAGTTTCTTTGCAGGCCTGATCTGGCTGAAGTAGGACTTCTGCTCTGGGTGTGCTACTTTGCCCTAGAGCTGAAAGGCACAACGTGCAGGCTTCTTTCCAAAGGGCGAGTTGGGCCCCACAGCATCTTGCTTCCAGCTCTTTGGGAAGCTAAGAAACAACTCGCTCTGCACAGTGCTCTTACAGCCTACCGGGAACATCTCTTCCAAAGGCCTGTGAAACGCAGTTTCTTTGCAGGCCTGATCTGGCTGAAGTAGGACTTCTGCTCTGGGTGTGCTACTTTGCCCTAGAGCTGAAAGGCACAACGTGCAGGCTTCTTTCCAAAGGGCGAGTTGGGCCCCACAGCATCTTGCTTCCAGCTCTTTGGGAAGCTAAGAAACAACTCGCTCTGCACAGTGCTCTTACAGCCTACCGGGAACATCTCTTCCAAAGGCCTGTGAAACGCAGTTTCTTTGCAGGCCTGATCTGGCTGAAGTAGGACTTCTGCTCTGGGTGTGCTACTTTGCCCTAGAGCTGAAAGGCACAACGTGCAGGCTTCTTTCCAAAGGGCGAGTTGGGCCCCACAGCATCTTGCTTCCAGCTCTTTGGGAAGCTAAGAAACAACTCGCTCTGCACAGTGCTCTTACAGCCTACCGGGAACATCTCTTCCAAAGGCCTGTGAAACGCAGTTTCTTTGCAGGCCTGATCTGGCTGAAGTAGGACTTCTGCTCTGGGTGTGCTACTTTGCCCTAGAGCTGAAAGGCACAACGTGCAGGCTTCTTTCCAAAGGGCGAGTTGGGCCCCACAGCATCTTGCTTCCAGCTCTTTGGGAAGCTAAGAAACAACTCGCTCTGCACAGTGCTCTTACAGCCTACCGGGAACATCTCTTCCAAAGGCCTGTGAAACGCAGTTTCTTTGCAGGCCTGATCTGGCTGAAGTAGGACTTCTGCTCTGGGTGTGCTACTTTGCCCTAGAGCTGAAAGGCACAACGTGCAGGCTTCTTTCCAAAGGGCGAGTTGGGCCCCACAGCATCTTGCTTCCAGCTCTTTGGGAAGCTAAGAAACAACTCGCTCTGCACAGTGCTCTTACAGCCTACCGGGAACATCTCTTCCAAAGGCCTGTGAAACGCAGTTTCTTTGCAGGCCTGATCTGGCTGAAGTAGGACTTCTGCTCTGGGTGTGCTACTTTGCCCTAGAGCTGAAAGGCACAACGTGCAGGCTTCTTTCCAAAGGGCGAGTTGGGCCCCACAGCATCTTGCTTCCAGCTCTTTGGGAAGCTAAGAAACAACTCGCTCTGCACAGTGCTCTTACAGCCTACCGGGAACATCTCTTCCAAAGGCCTGTGAAACGCAGTTTCTTTGCAGGCCTGATCTGGCTGAAGTAGGACTTCTGCTCTGGGTGTGCTACTTTGCCCTAGAGCTGAAAGGCACAACGTGCAGGCTTCTTTCCAAAGGGCGAGTTGGGCCCCACAGCATCTTGCTTCCAGCTCTTTGGGAAGCTAAGAAACAACTCGCTCTGCACAGTGCTCTTACAGCCTACCGGGAACATCTCTTCCAAAGGCCTGTGAAACGCAGTTTCTTTGCAGGCCTGATCTGGCTGAAGTAGGACTTCTGCTCTGGGTGTGCTACTTTGCCCTAGAGCTGAAAGGCACAACGTGCAGGCTTCTTTCCAAAGGGCGAGTTGGGCCCCACAGCATCTTGCTTCCAGCTCTTTGGGAAGCTAAGAAACAACTCGCTCTGCACAGTGCTCTTACAGCCTACCGGGAACATCTCTTCCAAAGGCCTGTGAAACGCAGTTTCTTTGCAGGCCTGATCTGGCTGAAGTAGGACTTCTGCTCTGGGTGTGCTACTTTGCCCTAGAGCTGAAAGGCACAACGTGCAGGCTTCTTTCCAAAGGGCGAGTTGGGCCCCACAGCATCTTGCTTCCAGCTCTTTGGGAAGCTAAGAAACAACTCGCTCTGCACAGTGCTCTTACAGCCTACCGGGAACATCTCTTCCAAAGGCCTGTGAAACGCAGTTTCTTTGCAGGCCTGATCTGGCTGAAGTAGGACTTCTGCTCTGGGTGTGCTACTTTGCCCTAGAGCTGAAAGGCACAACGTGCAGGCTTCTTTCCAAAGGGCGAGTTGGGCCCCACAGCATCTTGCTTCCAGCTCTTTGGGAAGCTAAGAAACAACTCGCTCTGCACAGTGCTCTTACAGCCTACCGGGAACATGTCTTCCAAAGGCCTGTGAAACGCAGTTTCTTTGCAGGCCTGATCTGGCTGAAGTAGGACTTCTGCTCTGGGTGTGCTACTTTGCCCTAGAGCTGAAAGGCACAACGTGCAGGCTTCTTTCCAAAGGGCGAGTTGGGCCCCACAGCATCTTGCTTCCAGCTCTTTGGGAAGCTAAGAAACAACTCGCTCTGCACAGTGCTCTTACAGCCTACCGGGAACATCTCTTCCAAAGGCCTGTGAAACGCAGTTTCTTTGCAGGCCTGATCTGGCTGAAGTAGGACTTCTGCTCTGGGTGTGCTACTTTGCCCTAGAGCTGAAAGGCACAACGTGCAGGCTTCTTTCCAAAGGGCGAGTTGGGCCCCACAGCATCTTGCTTCCAGCTCTTTGGGAAGCTAAGAAACAACTCGCTCTGCACAGTGCTCTTACAGCCTACCGGGAACATGTCTTCCAAAGGCCTGTGAAACGCAGTTTCTTTGCAGGCCTGATCTGGCTCAAGTAGGACTTCTGCTCTGGGTGTGCTACTTTGCCCTAGAGCTGAAAGGCACAACGTGCAGGCTTCTTTCCAAAGGGCGAGTTGGGCCCCACAGCATCTTGCTTCCAGCTCTTTGGGAAGCTAAGAAACAACTCGCTCTGCACAGTGCTCTTACAGCCTACCGGGAACATGTCTTCCAAAGGCCTGTGAAACGCAGTTTCTTTGCAGGCCTGATCTGGCTGAAGTAGGACTTCTGCTCTGGGTGTGCTACTTTGCCCTAGAGCTGAAAGGCACAACGTGCAGGCTTCTTTCCAAAGGGCGAGTTGGGCCCCACAGCATCTTGCTTCCAGCTCTTTGGGAAGCTAAGAAACAACTCGCTCTGCACAGTGCTCTTACAGCCTACCGGGAACATCTCTTCCAAAGGCCTGTGAAACGCAGTTTCTTTGCAGGCCTGATCTGGCTGAAGTAGGACTTCTGCTCTGGGTGTGCTACTTTGCCCTAGAGCTGAAAGGCACAACGTGCAGGCTTCTTTCCAAAGGGCGAGTTGGGCCCCACAGCATCTTGCTTCCAGCTCTTTGGGAAGCTAAGAAACAACTCGCTCTGCACAGTGCTCTTACAGCCTACCGGGAACATCTCTTCCAAAGGCCTGTGAAACGCAGTTTCTTTGCAGGCCTGATCTGGCTGAAGTAGGACTTCTGCTCTGGGTGTGCTACTTTGCCCTAGAGCTGAAAGGCACAACGTGCAGGCTTCTTTCCAAAGGGCGAGTTGGGCCCCACAGCATCTTGCTTCCAGCTCTTTGGGAAGCTAAGAAACAACTCGCTCTGCACAGTGCTCTTACAGCCTACCGGGAACATCTCTTCCAAAGGCCTGTGAAACGCAGTTTCTTTGCAGGCCTGATCTGGCTGAAGTAGGACTTCTGCTCTGGGTGTGCTACTTTGCCCTAGAGCTGAAAGGCACAACGTGCAGGCTTCTTTCCAAAGGGCGAGTTGGGCCCCACAGCATCTTGCTTCCAGCTCTTTGGGAAGCTAAGAAACAACTCGCTCTGCACAGTGCTCTTACAGCCTACCGGGAACATGTCTTCCAAAGGCCTGTGAAACGCAGTTTCTTTGCAGGCCTGATCTGGCTGAAGTAGGACTTCTGCTCTGGGTGTGCTACTTTGCCCTAGAGCTGAAAGGCACAACGTGCAGGCTTCTTTCCAAAGGGCGAGTTGGGCCCCACAGCATCTTGCTTCCAGCTCTTTGGGAAGCTAAGAAACAACTCGCTCTGCACAGTGCTCTTACAGCCTACCGGGAACATCTCTTCCAAAGGCCTGTGAAACGCAGTTTCTTTGCAGGCCTGATCTGGCTGAAGTAGGACTTCTGCTCTGGGTGTGCTACTTTGCCCTAGAGCTGAAAGGCACAACGTGCAGGCTTCTTTCCAAAGGGCGAGTTGGGCCCCACAGCATCTTGCTTCCAGCTCTTTGGGAAGCTAAGAAACAACTCGCTCTGCACAGTGCTCTTACAGCCTAGTGGGAACATGTCTTCCAAAGGCCTGTGAAACGCAGTTTCTTTGCAGGCCTGATCTGGCTGAAGTAGGACTTCTGCTCTGGGTGTGCTACTTTGCCCTAGAGCTGAAAGGCACAACGTGCAGGCTTCTTTCCAAAGGGCGAGTTGGGCCCCACAGCATCTTGCTTCCAGCTCTTTGGGAAGCTAAGAAACAACTCGCTCTGCACAGTGCTCTTACAGCCTACCGGGAACATGTCTTCCAAAGGCCTGTGAAACGCAGTTTCTTTGCAGGCCTGATCTGGCTGAAGTAGGACTTCTGCTCTGGGTGTGCTACTTTGCCCTAGAGCTGAAAGGCACAACGTGCAGGCTTCTTTCCAAAGGGCGAGTTGGGCCCCACAGCATCTTGCTTCCAGCTCTTTGGGAAGCTAAGAAACAACTCGCTCTGCACAGTGCTCTTACAGCCTACCGGGAACATGTCTTCCAAAGGCCTGTGAAACGCAGTTTCTTTGCAGGCCTGATCTGGCTGAAGTAGGACTTCTGCTCTGGGTGTGCTACTTTGCCCTAGAGCTGAAAGGCACAACGTGCAGGCTTCTTTCCAAAGGGCGAGTTGGGCCCCACAGCATCTTGCTTCCAGCTCTTTGGGAAGCTAAGAAACAACTCGCTCTGCACAGTGCTCTTACAGCCTAGTGGGAACATGTCTTCCAAAGGCCTGTGAAACGCAGTTTCTTTGCAGGCCTGATCTGGCTGAAGTAGGACTTCTGCTCTGGGTGTGCTACTTTGCCCTAGAGCTGAAAGGCACAACGTGCAGGCTTCTTTCCAAAGGGCGAGTTGGGCCCCACAGCATCTTGCTTCCAGCTCTTTGGGAAGCTAAGAAACAACTCGCTCTGCACAGTGCTCTTACAGCCTACCGGGAACATCTCTTCCAAAGGCCTGTGAAACGCAGTTTCTTTGCAGGCCTGATCTGGCTGAAGTAGGACTTCTGCTCTGGGTGTGCTACTTTGCCCTAGAGCTGAAAGGCACAACGTGCAGGCTTCTTTCCAAAGGGCGAGTTGGGCCCCACAGCATCTTGCTTCCAGCTCTTTGGGAAGCTAAGAAACAACTCGCTCTGCACAGTGCTCTTACAGCCTACCGGGAACATGTCTTCCAAAGGCCTGTGAAACGCAGTTTCTTTGCAGGCCTGATCTGGCTCAAGTAGGACTTCTGCTCTGGGTGTGCTACTTTGCCCTAGAGCTGAAAGGCACAACGTGCAGGCTTCTTTCCAAAGGGCGAGTTGGGCCCCACAGCATCTTGCTTCCAGCTCTTTGGGAAGCTAAGAAACAACTCGCTCTGCACAGTGCTCTTACAGCCTACCGGGAACATCTCTTCCAAAGGCCTGTGAAACGCAGTTTCTTTGCAGGCCTGATCTGGCTGAAGTAGGACTTCTGCTCTGGGTGTGCTACTTTGCCCTAGAGCTGAAAGGCACAACGTGCAGGCTTCTTTCCAAAGGGCGAGTTGGGCCCCACAGCATCTTGCTTCCAGCTCTTTGGGAAGCTAAGAAACAACTCGCTCTGCACAGTGCTCTTACAGCCTACCGGGAACATCTCTTCCAAAGGCCTGTGAAACGCAGTTTCTTTGCAGGCCTGATCTGGCTGAAGTAGGACTTCTGCTCTGGGTGTGCTACTTTGCCCTAGAGCTGAAAGGCACAACGTGCAGGCTTCTTTCCAAAGGGCGAGTTGGGCCCCACAGCATCTTGCTTCCAGCTCTTTGGGAAGCTAAGAAACAACTCGCTCTGCACAGTGCTCTTACAGCCTACCGGGAACATCTCTTCCAAAGGCCTGTGAAACGCAGTTTCTTTGCAGGCCTGATCTGGCTGAAGTAGGACTTCTGCTCTGGGTGTGCTACTTTGCCCTAGAGCTGAAAGGCACAACGTGCAGGCTTCTTTCCAAAGGGCGAGTTGGGCCCCACAGCATCTTGCTTCCAGCTCTTTGGGAAGCTAAGAAACAACTCGCTCTGCACAGTGCTCTTACAGCCTACCGGGAACATCTCTTCCAAAGGCCTGTGAAACGCAGTTTCTTTGCAGGCCTGATCTGGCTGAAGTAGGACTTCTGCTCTGGGTGTGCTACTTTGCCCTAGAGCTGAAAGGCACAACGTGCAGGCTTCTTTCCAAAGGGCGAGTTGGGCCCCACAGCATCTTGCTTCCAGCTCTTTGGGAAGCTAAGAAACAACTCGCTCTGCACAGTGCTCTTACAGCCTACCGGGAACATCTCTTCCAAAGGCCTGTGAAACGCAGTTTCTTTGCAGGCCTGATCTGGCTGAAGTAGGACTTCTGCTCTGGGTGTGCTACTTTGCCCTAGAGCTGAAAGGCACAACGTGCAGGCTTCTTTCCAAAGGGCGAGTTGGGCCCCACAGCATCTTGCTTCCAGCTCTTTGGGAAGCTAAGAAACAACTCGCTCTGCACAGTGCTCTTACAGCCTACCGGGAACATCTCTTCCAAAGGCCTGTGAAACGCAGTTTCTTTGCAGGCCTGATCTGGCTGAAGTAGGACTTCTGCTCTGGGTGTGCTACTTTGCCCTAGAGCTGAAAGGCACAACGTGCAGGCTTCTTTCCAAAGGGCGAGTTGGGCCCCACAGCATCTTGCTTCCAGCTCTTTGGGAAGCTAAGAAACAACTCGCTCTGCACAGTGCTCTTACAGCCTACCGGGAACATCTCTTCCAAAGGCCTGTGAAACGCAGTTTCTTTGCAGGCCTGATCTGGCTGAAGTAGGACTTCTGCTCTGGGTGTGCTACTTTGCCCTAGAGCTGAAAGGCACAACGTGCAGGCTTCTTTCCAAAGGGCGAGTTGGGCCCCACAGCATCTTGCTTCCAGCTCTTTGGGAAGCTAAGAAACAACTCGCTCTGCACAGTGCTCTTACAGCCTACCGGGAACATCTCTTCCAAAGGCCTGTGAAACGCAGTTTCTTTGCAGGCCTGATCTGGCTGAAGTAGGACTTCTGCTCTGGGTGTGCTACTTTGCCCTAGAGCTGAAAGGCACAACGTGCAGGCTTCTTTCCAAAGGGCGAGTTGGGCCCCACAGCATCTTGCTTCCAGCTCTTTGGGAAGCTAAGAAACAACTCGCTCTGCACAGTGCTCTTACAGCCTAGCGGGAACATGTCTTCCAAAGGCCTGTGAAACGCAGTTTCTTTGCAGGCCTGATCTGGCTGAAGTAGGACTTCTGCTCTGGGTGTGCTACTTTGCCCTAGAGCTGAAAGGCACAACGTGCAGGCTTCTTTCCAAAGGGCGAGTTGGGCCCCACAGCATCTTGCTTCCAGCTCTTTGGGAAGCTAAGAAACAACTCGCTCTGCACAGTGCTCTTACAGCCTACCGGGAACATGTCTTCCAAAGGCCTGTGAAACGCAGTTTCTTTGCAGGCCTGATCTGGCTGAAGTAGGACTTCTGCTCTGGGTGTGCTACTTTGCCCTAGAGCTGAAAGGCACAACGTGCAGGCTTCTTTCCAAAGGGCGAGTTGGGCCCCACAGCATCTTGCTTCCAGCTCTTTGGGAAGCTAAGAAACAACTCGCTCTGCACAGTGCTCTTACAGCCTAGCGGGAACATGTCTTCCAAAGGCCTGTGAAACGCAGTTTCTTTGCAGGCCTGATCTGGCTGAAGTAGGACTTCTGCTCTGGGTGTGCTACTTTGCCCTAGAGCTGAAAGGCACAACGTGCAGGCTTCTTTCCAAAGGGCGAGTTGGGCCCCACAGCATCTTGCTTCCAGCTCTTTGGGAAGCTAAGAAACAACTCGCTCTGCACAGTGCTCTTACAGCCTAGCGGGAACATGTCTTCCAAAGGCCTGTGAAACGCAGTTTCTTTGCAGGCCTGATCTGGCTGAAGTAGGACTTCTGCTCTGGGTGTGCTACTTTGCCCTAGAGCTGAAAGGCACAACGTGCAGGCTTCTTTCCAAAGGGCGAGTTGGGCCCCACAGCATCTTGCTTCCAGCTCTTTGGGAAGCTAAGAAACAACTCGCTCTGCACAGTGCTCTTACAGCCTACCGGGAACATCTCTTCCAAAGGCCTGTGAAACGCAGTTTCTTTGCAGGCCTGATCTGGCTGAAGTAGGACTTCTGCTCTGGGTGTGCTACTTTGCCCTAGAGCTGAAAGGCACAACGTGCAGGCTTCTTTCCAAAGGGCGAGTTGGGCCCCACAGCATCTTGCTTCCAGCTCTTTGGGAAGCTAAGAAACAACTCGCTCTGCACAGTGCTCTTACAGCCTACCGGGAACATGTCTTCCAAAGGCCTGTGAAACGCAGTTTCTTTGCAGGCCTGATCTGGCTGAAGTAGGACTTCTGCTCTGGGTGTGCTACTTTGCCCTAGAGCTGAAAGGCACAACGTGCAGGCTTCTTTCCAAAGGGCGAGTTGGGCCCCACAGCATCTTGCTTCCAGCTCTTTGGGAAGCTAAGAAACAACTCGCTCTGCACAGTGCTCTTACAGCCTACCGGGAACATGTCTTCCAAAGGCCTGTGAAACGCAGTTTCTTTGCAGGCCTGATCTGGCTGAAGTAGGACTTCTGCTCTGGGTGTGCTACTTTGCCCTAGAGCTGAAAGGCACAACGTGCAGGCTTCTTTCCAAAGGGCGAGTTGGGCCCCACAGCATCTTGCTTCCAGCTCTTTGGGAAGCTAAGAAACAACTCGCTCTGCACAGTGCTCTTACAGCCTACCGGGAACATCTCTTCCAAAGGCCTGTGAAACGCAGTTTCTTTGCAGGCCTGATCTGGCTGAAGTAGGACTTCTGCTCTGGGTGTGCTACTTTGCCCTAGAGCTGAAAGGCACAACGTGCAGGCTTCTTTCCAAAGGGCGAGTTGGGCCCCACAGCATCTTGCTTCCAGCTCTTTGGGAAGCTAAGAAACAACTCGCTCTGCACAGTGCTCTTACAGCCTACCGGGAACATGTCTTCCAAAGGCCTGTGAAACGCAGTTTCTTTGCAGGCCTGATCTGGCTGAAGTAGGACTTCTGCTCTGGGTGTGCTACTTTGCCCTAGAGCTGAAAGGCACAACGTGCAGGCTTCTTTCCAAAGGGCGAGTTGGGCCCCACAGCATCTTGCTTCCAGCTCTTTGGGAAGCTAAGAAACAACTCGCTCTGCACAGTGCTCTTACAGCCTACCGGGAACATGTCTTCCAAAGGCCTGTGAAACGCAGTTTCTTTGCAGGCCTGATCTGGCTGAAGTAGGACTTCTGCTCTGGGTGTGCTACTTTGCCCTAGAGCTGAAAGGCACAACGTGCAGGCTTCTTTCCAAAGGGCGAGTTGGGCCCCACAGCATCTTGCTTCCAGCTCTTTGGGAAGCTAAGAAACAACTCGCTCTGCACAGTGCTCTTACAGCCTACCGGGAACATCTCTTCCAAAGGCCTGTGAAACGCAGTTTCTTTGCAGGCCTGATCTGGCTGAAGTAGGACTTCTGCTCTGGGTGTGCTACTTTGCCCTAGAGCTGAAAGGCACAACGTGCAGGCTTCTTTCCAAAGGGCGAGTTGGGCCCCACAGCATCTTGCTTCCAGCTCTTTGGGAAGCTAAGAAACAACTCGCTCTGCACAGTGCTCTTACAGCCTACCGGGAACATCTCTTCCAAAGGCCTGTGAAACGCAGTTTCTTTGCAGGCCTGATCTGGCTGAAGTAGGACTTCTGCTCTGGGTGTGCTACTTTGCCCTAGAGCTGAAAGGCACAACGTGCAGGCTTCTTTCCAAAGGGCGAGTTGGGCCCCACAGCATCTTGCTTCCAGCTCTTTGGGAAGCTAAGAAACAACTCGCTCTGCACAGTGCTCTTACAGCCTACTGGGAACATGTCTTCCAAAGGCCTGTGAAACGCAGTTTCTTTGCAGGCCTGATCTGGCTGAAGTAGGACTTCTGCTCTGGGTGTGCTACTTTGCCCTAGAGCTGAAAGGCACAACGTGCAGGCTTCTTTCCAAAGGGCGAGTTGGGCCCCACAGCATCTTGCTTCCAGCTCTTTGGGAAGCTAAGAAACAACTCGCTCTGCACAGTGCTCTTACAGCCTACCGGGAACATCTCTTCCAAAGGCCTGTGAAACGCAGTTTCTTTGCAGGCCTGATCTGGCTGAAGTAGGACTTCTGCTCTGGGTGTGCTACTTTGCCCTAGAGCTGAAAGGCACAACGTGCAGGCTTCTTTCCAAAGGGCGAGTTGGGCCCCACAGCATCTTGCTTCCAGCTCTTTGGGAAGCTAAGAAACAACTCGCTCTGCACAGTGCTCTTACAGCCTAGCGGGAACATCTCTTCCAAAGGCCTGTGAAACGCAGTTTCTTTGCAGGCCTGATCTGGCTGAAGTAGGACTTCTGCTCTGGGTGTGCTACTTTGCCCTAGAGCTGAAAGGCACAACGTGCAGGCTTCTTTCCAAAGGGCGAGTTGGGCCCCACAGCATCTTGCTTCCAGCTCTTTGGGAAGCTAAGAAACAACTCGCTCTGCACAGTGCTCTTACAGCCTACCGGGAACATCTCTTCCAAAGGCCTGTGAAACGCAGTTTCTTTGCAGGCCTGATCTGGCTGAAGTAGGACTTCTGCTCTGGGTGTGCTACTTTGCCCTAGAGCTGAAAGGCACAACGTGCAGGCTTCTTTCCAAAGGGCGAGTTGGGCCCCACAGCATCTTGCTTCCAGCTCTTTGGGAAGCTAAGAAACAACTCGCTCTGCACAGTGCTCTTACAGCCTACCGGGAACATCTCTTCCAAAGGCCTGTGAAACGCAGTTTCTTTGCAGGCCTGATCTGGCTGAAGTAGGACTTCTGCTCTGGGTGTGCTACTTTGCCCTAGAGCTGAAAGGCACAACGTGCAGGCTTCTTTCCAAAGGGCGAGTTGGGCCCCACAGCATCTTGCTTCCAGCTCTTTGGGAAGCTAAGAAACAACTCGCTCTGCACAGTGCTCTTACAGCCTACCGGGAACATCTCTTCCAAAGGCCTGTGAAACGCAGTTTCTTTGCAGGCCTGATCTGGCTGAAGTAGGACTTCTGCTCTGGGTGTGCTACTTTGCCCTAGAGCTGAAAG
>NW_027228344.1:0-29391 GCF_037783145.1 Equus przewalskii
TGCGGCCCAACTCGCCCTTTGGAAAGAAGCCTGCACCGTTGTCCCTTTCAGCTCTAGGGCAAAGTAGCACACCCAGAGCAGAAGTCCTACTTCAGCCAGATCAGGCCTGCAAAGAAACTGCGTTTCACAGGCCTTTGGAAGACATGTTCCCGGTAGGCTGTAAGAGCACTGTGCAGAGCGAGTTGTTTCTTAGCTTCCCAAAGAGCTGGAAGCAAGATGCTGTGGGGCCCAACTCGCCCTTTGGAAAGAAGCCTGCACGTTGTGCCTTTCAGCTCTAGGGCAAAGTAGCACACCCAGAGCAGAAGTCCTACTTCAGCCAGATCAGGCCTGCAAAGAAACTGCGTTTCACAGGCCTTTGGAAGACATGTTCCCGGTAGGCTGTAAGAGCACTGTGCAGAGCGAGTTGTTTCTTAGCTTCCCAAAGAGCTGGAAGCAAGATGCTGTGGGGCCCAACTCGCCCTTTGGAAAGAAGCCTGCACGTTGTGCCTTTCAGCTCTAGGGCAAAGTAGCACACCCAGAGCAGAAGTCCTACTTCAGCCAGATCAGGCCTGCAAAGAAACTGCGTTTCACAGGCCTTTGGAAGAGATGTTCCCGGTAGGCTGTAAGAGCACTGTGCAGAGCGAGTGGTTTCTTAGCTTCCCCAAAGAGCTGGAAGCAAGATGCTGTGGGGCCCAACTCGCCCTTTGGAAAGAAGCCTGCACGTTGTGCCTTTCAGCTCTAGGGCAAAGTAGCACACCCAGAGCAGAAGTCCTACTTCAGCCAGATCAGGCCTGCAAAGAAACTGCGTTTCACAGGCCTTTGGAAGAGATGTTCCCGGTAGGCTGTAAGAGCACTGTGCAGAGCGAGTTGTTTCTTAGCTTCCCAAAGAGCTGGAAGCAAGATGCTGTGGGGCCCAACTCGCCCTTTGGAAAGAAGCCTGCACGTTGTGCCTTTCAGCTCTAGGGCAAAGTAGCACACCCAGAGCAGAAGTCCTACTTCAGCCAGATCAGGCCTGCAAAGAAACTGCGTTTCACAGGCCTTTGGAAGAGATGTTCCCGGTAGGCTGTAAGAGCACTGTGCAGAGCGAGTTGTTTCTTAGCTTCCCAAAGAGCTGGAAGCAAGATGCTGTGGGGCCCAACTCGCCCTTTGGAAAGAAGCCTGCACGTTGTGCCTTTCAGCTCTAGGGCAAAGTAGCACACCCAGAGCAGAAGTCCTACTTCAGCCAGATCAGGCCTGCAAAGAAACTGTGTTTCACAGGCCTTTGGAAGAGATGTTCCCGGTAGGCTGTAAGAGCACTGTGCAGAGCGAGTGGTTTCTTAGCTTCCCAAAGAGCTGGAAGCAAGATGCTGTGGGGCCCAACTCGCCCTTTGGAAAGAAGCCTGCACGTTGTGCCTTTCAGCTCTAGGGCAAAGTAGCACACCCAGAGCAGAAGTCCTACTTCAGCCAGATCAGGCCTGCAAAGAAACTGCGTTTCACAGGCCTTTGGAAGAGATGTTCCCACTAGGCTGTAAGAGCACTGTGCAGAGCAAGTTGTTTCTTAGCTTCCCAAAGAGCTGGAAGCAAGATGCTGTGGGGCCCAACTCGCCCTTTGGAAAGAAGCCTGCACGTTGTGCCTTTCAGCTCTAGGGCAAAGTAGCACACCCAGAGCAGAAGTCCTACTTCAGCCAGATCAGGCCTGCAAAGAAACTGCGTTTCACAGGCCTTTGGAAGAGATGTTCCCGGTAGGCTGTAAGAGCACTGTGCAGAGCGAGTTGTTTCTTAGCTTCCCAAAGAGCTGGAAGCAAGATGCTGTGGGGCCCAACTCGCCCTTTGGAAAGAAGCCTGCACGTTGTGCCTTTCAGCTCTAGGGCAAAGTAGCACACCCAGAGCAGAAGTCCTACTTCAGCCAGATCAGGCCTGCAAAGAAACTGGCGTTTCACAGGCCTTTGGAAGAGATGTTCCCGGTAGGCTGTAAGAGCACTGTGCAGAGCGAGTTGTTTCTTAGCTTCCCAAAGAGCTGGAAGCAAGATGCTGTGGGGCCCAACTCGCCCTTTGGAAAGAAGCCTGCACGTTGTGCCTTTCAGCTCTAGGGCAAAGTAGCAGACCCAGAGCAGAAGTCCTACTTCAGCCAGATCAGGCCTGCAAAGAAACTGCGTTTCACAGGCCTTTGGAAGAGATGTTCCCGGTAGGCTGTAAGAGCACTGTGCAGAGCGAGTTGTTTCTTAGCTTCCCAAAGAGCTGGAAGCAAGATGCTGTGGGGCCCAACTCGCCCTTTGGAAAGAAGCCTGCACGTTGTGCCTTTCAGCTCTAGGGCAAAGTAGCACACCCAGAGCAGAAGTCCTACTTCAGCCAGATCAGGCCTGCAAAGAAACTGCGTTTCACAGGCCTTTGGAAGAGATGTTCCCGGTACGCTGTAAGAGCACTGTGCAGAGCGAGTTGTTTCTTAGCTTCCCAAAGAGCTGGAAGCAAGATGCTGTGGGGCCCAACTCGCCCTTTGGAAAGAAGCCTGCACGTTGGGCCTTTCAGCTCTAGGGCAAAGTAGCACACCCAGAGCAGAAGTCCTACTTCAGCCAGATCAGGCCTGCAAAGAAACTGCGTTTCACAGGCCTTTGGAAGAGAAGTTCCCGGTAGGCTGTAAGAGCACTGTGCAGAGCGAGTTGTTTCTTAGCTTCCCAAAGAGCTGGAAGCAAGATGCTGTGGGGCCCAACTCGCCCTTTGGAAAGAAGCCTGCACGTTGTGCCTTTCAGCTCTAGGGCAAAGTAGCACACCCAGAGCAGAAGTCCTACTTCAGCCAGATCAGGCCTGCAAAGAAACTGCGTTTCACAGGCCTTTGGAAGAGATGTTCCCGGTAGGCTGTAAGAGCACTGTGCAGAGCGAGTTGTTTCTTAGCTTCCCAAAGAGCTGGAAGCAAGATGCTGTGGGGCCCAACTCGCCCTTTGGAAAGAAGCCTGCACGTTGTGCCTTTCAGCTCTAGGGCAAAGTAGCACACCCAGAGCAGAAGTCCTACTTCAGCCAGATCAGGCCTGCAAAGAAACTGCGTTTCACAGGCCTTTGGAAGAGATGTTCCCGGTAGGCTGTAAGAGCACTGTGCAGAGCGAGTTGTTTCTTAGCTTCCCAAAGAGCTGGAAGCAAGATGCTGTGGGGCCCAACTCGCCCTTTGGAAAGAAGCCTGCACGTTGTGCCTTTCAGCTCTAGGGCAAAGTAGCACACCCAGAGCAGAAGTCCTACTTCAGCCAGATCAGGCCTGCAAAGAAACTGCGTTTCACAGGCCTTTGGAAGAGATGTTCCCGGTAGGCTGTAAGAGCACTGTGCAGAGCGAGTTGTTTCTTAGCTTCCCAAAGAGCTGGAAGCAAGATGCTGTGGGGCCCAACTCGCCCTTTGGAAAGAAGCCTGCACGTTGTGCCTTTCAGCTCTAGGGCAAAGTAGCACACCCAGAGCAGAAGTCCTACTTCAGCCAGATCAGGCCTGCAAAGAAACTGCGTTTCACAGGCCTTTGGAAGAGATGTTCCCGGTAGGCTGTAAGAGCACTGTGCAGAGCGAGTTGTTTCTTAGCTTCCCAAAGAGCTGGAAGCAAGATGCTGTGGGGCCCAACTCGCCCTTTGGAAAGAAGCCTGCACGTTGTGCCTTTCAGCTCTAGGGCAATGTAGCACACCCAGAGCAGAAGTCCTACTTCAGCCAGATCAGGCCTGCAAAGAAACTGCGTTTCACAGGCCTTTGGAAGAGATGTTCCCGGTAGGCTGTAAGAGCACTGTGCAGAGCGAGTTGTTTCTTAGCTTCCCAAAGAGCTGGAAGCAAGATGCTGTGGGGCCCAACTCGCCCTTTGGAAAGAAGCCTGCACGTTGTGCCTTTCAGCTCTAGGGCAAAGTAGCACACCCAGAGCAGAAGTCCTACTTCAGCCAGATCAGGCCTGCAAAGAAACTGCGTTTCACAGGCCTTTGGAAGAGATGTTCCCGGTAGGCTGTAAGAGCACTGTGCAGAGCGAGTTGTTTCTTAGCTTCCCAAAGAGCTGGAAGCAAGATGCTGTGGGGCCCAACTCGCCCCTTGGAAAGAAGCCTGCACGTTGTGCCTTTCAGCTCTAGGGCAATGTAGCACACCCAGAGCAGAAGTCCTACTTCAGCCAGATCAGGCCTGCAAAGAAACTGCGTTTCACAGGCCTTTGGAAGAGATGTTCCCGGTAGGCTGTAAGAGCACTGTGCAGAGCGAGTTGTTTCTTAGCTTCCCAAAGAGCTGGAAGCAAGATGCTGTGGGGCCCAACTCGCCCTTTGGAAAGAAGCCTGCACGTTGTGCCTTTCAGCTCTAGGGCAAAGTAGCACACCCAGAGCAGAAGTCCTACTTCAGCCAGATCAGGCCTGCAAAGAAACTGCGTTTCACAGGCCTTTGGAAGAGATGTTCCCGGTAGGCTGTAAGAGCACTGTGCAGAGCGAGTTGTTTCTTAGCTTCCCAAAGAGCTGGAAGCAAGATGCTGTGGGGCCCAACTCGCCCTTTGGAAAGAAGCCTGCACGTTGTGCCTTTCAGCTCTAGGGCAATGTAGCACACCCAGAGCAGAAGTCCTACTTCAGCCAGATCAGGCCTGCAAAGAAACTGCGTTTCACAGGCCTTTGGAAGAGATGTTCCCGGTAGGCTGTAAGAGCACTGTGCAGAGCGAGTTGTTTCTTAGCTTCCCAAAGAGCTGGAAGCAAGATGCTGTGGGGCCCAACTCGCCCTTTGGAAAGAAGCCTGCACGTTGTGCCTTTCAGCTCTAGGGCAAAGTAGCACACCCAGAGCAGAAGTCCTACTTCAGCCAGATCAGGCCTGCAAAGAAACTGCGTTTCACAGGCCTTTGGAAGAGATGTTCCCGGTAGGCTGTAAGAGCACTGTGCAGAGCGAGTTGTTTCTTAGCTTCCCAAAGAGCTGGAAGCAAGATGCTGTGGGGCCCAACTCGCCCTTTGGAAAGAAGCCTGCACGTTGTGCCTTTCAGCTCTAGGGCAATGTAGCACACCCAGAGCAGAAGTCCTACTTCAGCCAGATCAGGCCTGCAAAGAAACTGCGTTTCACAGGCCTTTGGAAGAGATGTTCCCAGTAGGCTGTAAGAGCACTGTGCAGAGCGAGTTGTTTCTTAGCTTCCCAAAGAGCTGGAAGCAAGATGCTGTGGGGCCCAACTCGCCCTTTGGAAAGAAGCCTGCACGTTGTGCCTTTCAGCTCTAGGGCAAAGTAGCACACCCAGAGCAGAAGTCCTACTTCAGCCAGATCAGGCCTGCAAAGAAACTGCGTTTCACAGGCCTTTGGAAGAGATGTTCCCGGTAGGCTGTAAGAGCACTGTGCAGAGCGAGTTGTTTCTTAGCTTCCCAAAGAGCTGGAAGCAAGATGCTGTGGGGCCCAACTCGCCCTTTGGAAAGAAGCCTGCACGTTGTGCCTTTCAGCTCTAGGGCAATGTAGCACACCCAGAGCAGAAGTCCTACTTCAGCCAGATCAGGCCTGCAAAGAAACTGCGTTTCACAGGCCTTTGGAAGAGATGTTCCCGGTAGGCTGTAAGAGCACTGTGCAGAGCGAGTTGTTTCTTAGCTTCCCAAAGAGCTGGAAGCAAGATGCTGTGGGGCCCAACTCGCCCTTTGGAAAGAAGCCTGCACGTTGTGCCTTTCAGCTCTAGGGCAATGTAGCACACCCAGAGCAGAAGTCCTACTTCAGCCAGATCAGGCCTGCAAAGAAACTGCGTTTCACAGGCCTTTGGAAGAGATGTTCCCGGTAGGCTGTAAGAGCACTGTGCAGAGCGAGTTGTTTCTTAGCTTCCCAAAGAGCTGGAAGCAAGATGCTGTGGGGCCCAACTCGCCCTTTGGAAAGAAGCCTGCACGTTGTGCCTTTCAGCTCTAGGGCAATGTAGCACACCCAGAGCAGAAGTCCTACTTCAGCCAGATCAGGCCTGCAAAGAAACTGCGTTTCACAGGCCTTTGGAAGAGATGTTCCCGGTAGGCTGTAAGAGCACTGTGCAGAGCGAGTTGTTTCTTAGCTTCCCAAAGAGCTGGAAGCAAGATGCTGTGGGGCCCAACTCGCCCTTTGGAAAGAAGCCTGCACGTTGTGCCTTTCAGCTCTAGGGCAAAGTAGCACACCCAGAGCAGAAGTCCTACTTCAGCCAGATCAGGCCTGCAAAGAAACTGCGTTTCACAGGCCTTTGGAAGAGATGTTCCCAGTAGGCTGTAAGAGCACTGTGCAGAGCGAGTTGTTTCTTAGCTTCCCAAAGAGCTGGAAGCAAGATGCTGTGGGGCCCAACTCGCCCTTTGGAAAGAAGCCTGCACGTTGTGCCTTTCAGCTCTAGGGCAATGTAGCACACCCAGAGCAGAAGTCCTACTTCAGCCAGATCAGGCCTGCAAAGAAACTGCGTTTCACAGTCCTTTGGAAGAGATGTTCCCGGTAGGCTGTAAGAGCACTGTGCAGAGCGAGTTGTTTCTTAGCTTCCCAAAGAGCTGGAAGCAAGATGCTGTGGGGCCCAACTCGCCCTTTGGAAAGAAGCCTGCACGTTGTGCCTTTCAGCTCTAGGGCAATGTAGCACACCCAGAGCAGAAGTCCTACTTCGGCCAGATCAGGCCTGCAAAGAAACTGCGTTTCACAGGCCTTTGGAAGAGATGTTCCCGGTAGGCTGTAAGAGCACTGTGCAGAGCGAGTTGTTTCTTAGCTTCCCAAAGAGCTGGAAGCAAGATGCTGTGGGGCCCAACTCGCCCTTTGGAAAGAAGCCTGCACGTTGTGCCTTTCAGCTCTAGGGCAAAGTAGCACACCCAGAGCAGAAGTCCTACTTCAGCCAGATCAGGCCTGCAAAGAAACTGCGTTTCACAGGCCTTTGGAAGAGATGTTCCCGGTAGGCTGTAAGAGCACTGTGCAGAGCGAGTTGTTTCTTCGCTTCCCAAAGAGCTGGAAGCAAGATGCTGTGGGGCCGAACTCACCCTTTGGAAAGAAGCCTGCACGTTGTGCCTTTCAGCTCTAGGGCAATGTAGAACACCCAGAGCAGAAGTCCTACTTCTGCCAGATCAGGCCTGCAAAGAAACGGCGTTTCACAGGCCTTTGGAAGAGATGTTCCCGGTAGGCTGTAAGAGCACTGTGCAGAGCGAGTTGTTTCTTAGCTTCCCAAAGAGCTGGAAGCAAGATGCTGTGGGGCCCAACTCGCCCTTTGGAAAGAAGCCTGCACGTTGTGCCTTTCAGCTCTAGGGCAATGTAGCACACCCAGAGCAGAAGTCCTACTTCAGCCAGATCAGGCCTGCAAAGAAACTGCGTTTCACAGGCCTTTGGAAGAGATGTTCCCGGTAGGCTGTAAGAGCACTGTGCAGAGCGAGTTGTTTCTTAGCTTCCCAAAGAGCTGGAAGCAAGATGCTGTGGGGCCCAACTCGCCCTTTGGAAAGAAGCCTGCACGTTGTGCCTTTCAGCTCTAGGGCAATGTAGCACACCCAGAGCATAAGTCCTACTTCAGCCAGATCAGGCCTGCAAAGAAACTGCGTTTCACAGGCCTTTGGAAGAGATGTTCCCGGTAGGCTGTAAGAGCACTGTGCAGAGCGAGTTGTTTCTTAGCTTCCCAAAGAGCTGGAAGCAAGATGCTGTGGGGCCCAACTCGCCCCTTGGAAAGAAGCCTGCACGTTGTGCCTTTCAGCTCTAGGGCAATGTAGCACACCCAGAGCAGAAGTCCTACTTCAGCCAGATCAGGCCTGCAAAGAAACTGCGTTTCACAGGCCTTTGGAAGAGATGTTACCGGTAGGCTGTTAGAGCACTGTGCAGAGCGAGTTGTTTCTTAGCTTCCCAAAGAGCTGGAAGCAAGATGCTGTGGGGCCCAACTCGCCCTTTGGAAAGAAGCCTGCACGTTGTGCCTTTCAGCTCTAGGGCAATGTAGCACACCCAGAGCAGAAGTCCTACTTCAGCCAGAACAGGCCTGCAAAGACACTGCGTTTCACAGTCCTATGGAAGAGATGTTCCCGGTAGGCTGTAAGAGCACTGTGCAGAGCGAGTTGTTTCTTAGCTTCCCAAAGAGCTGGAAGCAAGATGCTGTGGGGCCCAACTCGCTCTTTGGAAAGAAGCCTGCACGTTGTGCCTTTCAGCTCTAGGGCAAAGTAGCACACCCAGAGCAGAAGTCCTACTTCAGCCAGATCAGGCCTGCAAAGAAACTGCGTTTCACAGGCCTTTGGAAGAGATGTTCCCGGTAGGTTGTAAGAGCACTGTGCAGAGCGAGTTGTTTCTTAGCTTCCCAAAGAGCTGGAAGCAAGATGCTGTGGGGCCCAACTCGCTCTTTGGAAAGAAGCCTGCACGTTGTGCCTTTCAGCTCTAGGGCAATGTAGCACACCCAGAGCAGAAGTCCTACTTCAGCCAGATCAGGCCTGCAAAGAAACTGCGTTTCACAGGCCTTTGGAAGAGATGTTCCCGGTAGGCTGTAAGAGCACTGTGCAGAGCGAGTTGTTTCTTTGCTTCCCAAAGAGCTGGAAGCAAGATGCTGAGGGGCCCAACTCGCCCTTTGGAAAGAAGCCTGCACGTTGTGCCTTTCAGCTCTAGGGCAATGTAGCACACCCAGAGCAGAAGTCCTACTTCAGCCAGGTCAGGCCTTCAAAGAAACTGCGTTTCACAGGCCTTTGGAAGAGATGTTCCCGGTAGGCTGTAAGAGCACTGTGCAGAGCGAGTTGTTTCTTAGCTTCCCAAAGAGCTGGAAGCAAGATGCTGTGGGGCCCAACTCACCCTTTGGAAAGAAGCCTGCACGTTGTGCCTTTCAGCTCTAGGGCTATGTAGCACACCCAGAGCAGAAGTCCTACTTCAGCCAGATCAGGCCTGCAAAGAAACTGCGTTTCACAGGCCTTTGGAAGAGATTTTCCCAGTAGGCTGTTAGAGCACTGTGCAGAGCGAGTTGTTTCTTAGCTTCCCAAAGAGCTGGAAGCAAGATGCTGTGGGGCCCAACTCGCCCTTTGGAAAGAAGCCTGCACGTTGTGCCTTTCAGCTCTAGGGCAATGTAGCACACCCAGAGCAGAAGTCCTACTTCAGCCAGAACAGGCCTGCAAAGACACTGCGTTTCACAGTCCTTTGGAAGAGATGTTCCCGGTAGGCTGTAAGAGCACTGTGCAGAGCGAGTTGTTTCTTAGCTTCCCAAAGAGCTGGAAGCAAGATGCTGTGGGGCCCAACTCGCCCTTTGGAAAGAAGCCTGCACGTTGTGCCTTTCAGCTCTAGGGCAATGTAGCACACCCATAGCAGAAGTCCTACTTCGGCCAGATCAGGCCTGGAAAGCAACTGCGCTTTCACAGGCCTTTGGAAGAGATGTTCCCGGTAGGTTGTAAGAGCACTGTGCAGAGCGAGTTGTTTCTTAGCTTCCCAAAGAGCTGGAAGCAAGATGCTGTGGGGCCCAACTCGCCCCTTGGAAAGAAGCCTGCACGTTGTGCCTTTCAGCTCTAGGGCAATGTAGCACACCCAGAGCAGAAGTCCTACTTCAGCCAGATCAGGCCTGCAAAGAAACTGCGTTTCACAGGCCTTTGGAAGAGATGTTCCCGGTACGCTGTAGGAGCACTGTGCAGAGCGAGTTGTTTCTTAGCTTCCCAAAGAGCTGGAAGCAAGATGCTGTGGGGCCAAACTTGCCCTTTCCAAAGAAGCCTGCACGTTGTGCCTTTCAGCTCTAGGGCAAAGTAGCACACCCAGAGCAGAAGTCCTACTTCAGCCAGATCAGGCCTGCAAAGCAACTGCGTTTCACAGGCCTTTGGAAGAGATGTTCCCGGTAGGCTGTAAGAGCACTGGGCAGAGAGAGCTGTTTCTTAGCTTCCCAACGAGCTGGAAGCAAGATGCTGTGGGGCAAACTCGCCCTTTGGAAAGCAGCCTGCACGTTGTGCCTTTCAGCTCTAGGGCAATGTAGCACACCCAGAGCAGAAGTCCTACTTCAGCCACATAAGGCCTGCAAAGAAACTGCGTTTCACAGTCCTTTGGAAGAGATGTTCCCGGTAGGCTGTAAGAGCACTGTGCAGAGCGAGTTGTTTCTTACCTTCCCAAATGGCTGGAAGCAAGATGCTGTGGGGCCCAACTGGCCCTTTGGAAAGCAGCCTGCACGTTGTGCCTTTCAGCTCAAGGGCAATGTAGCACACCCAGAGCAGAAGTCCTACTTCAGCCACATCAGGCCTGCAAAGAAACTGCGTTTCACAGTCCTTTGGAAGAGATGTTCCCGGTAGGCTGTAAGAGCACTGTGCAGAGCGAGTTGTTTCTTCGCTTCCCAAAGAGCTGGAAGCAAGATGCTGAGGGGCCCAACTCGCCCCTTGGAAAGAAGCCTGCACGTTGTGCCTTTCAGCTCTAGGGCAATGTAGCACACCCAGAGCAGAAGTCCTACTTCAGCCAGATCAGGCCTGCAAAGAAACTGCGTTTCACAGGCCTTTGGAAGAGATGTTACCGGTAGGCTGTTAGAGCACTGTGCAGAGCGAGTTGTTTCTTAGCTTCCCAAAGAGCTGGAAGCAAGATGCTGTGGGGCCCAACTCGCCCTTTGGAAAGAAGCCTGCACGTTGTGCCTTTCAGCTCTAGGGCAATGTAGCACACCCAGAGCAGAAGTCCTACTTCAGCCAGAACAGGCCTCCAAAGACACTGCGTTTCACAGTCCTTTGGAAGAGATGTTCCCGGTAGGCTGTAAGAGCACTGTGCAGAGCGAGTTGTTTCTTAGCTTCCCAAAGAGCTGGAAGCAAGATGCTGTGGGGCCCAACTCGCTCTTTGGAAAGAAGCCTGCACGTTGTGCCTTTCAGCTCTAGGGCAATGTAGCACACCCAGAGCAGAAGTCCTACTTCAGCCAGATCAGGCCTGCAAAGAAACTGCGTTTCACAGGCCTTTGGAAGAGATGTTCCCGGTAGGTTGTAAGAGCACTGTGCAGAGCGAGTTGTTTCTTAGCTTCCCAAAGAGCTGGAAGCAAGATGCTGTGGGGCCCAACTCGCTCTTTGGAAAGAAGCCTGCACGTTGTGCCTTTCAGCTCTAGGGCAATGTAGCACACCCAGAGCAGAAGTCCTACTTCAGCCAGATCAGGCCTGCAAAGAAACTGCGTTTCACAGGCCTTTGGAAGAGATGTTCCCGGTAGGCTGTAAGAGCACTGTGCAGAGCGAGTTGTTTCTTAGCTTCCCAAAGAGCTGGAAGCAAGATGCTGAGGGGCCCAACTCGCCCTTTGGAAAGAAGCCTGCACGTTGTGCCTTTCAGCTCTAGGGCAATGTAGCACACCCAGAGCAGAAGTCCTACTTCAGCCAGATCAGGCCTTCAAAGAAACTGCGTTTCACAGGCCTTTGGAAGAGATGTTCCCGGTAGGCTGTAAGAGCACTGTGCAGAGCGAGTTGTTTCTTAGCTTCCCAAAGAGCTGGAAGCAAGATGCTGTGGGGCCCAACTCGCCCTTTGGAAAGAAGCCTGCACGTTGTGCCTTTCAGCTCTAGGGCTATGTAGCACACCCAGAGCAGAAGTCCTACTTCAGCCAGATCAGGCCTGCAAAGAAACTGCGTTTCACAGGCCTTTGGAAGAGATGTTCCCAGTAGGCTGTTAGAGCACTGTGCAGAGCGAGTTGTTTCTTAGCTTCCCAAAGAGCTGGAAGCAAGATGCTGTGGGGCCCAACTCGCCCTTTGGAAAGAAGCCTGCACGTTGTGCCTTTCAGCTCTAGGGCAAAGTAGCACACCCAGAGCAGAAGTCCTACTTCAGCCAGAACAGGCCTGCAAAGACACTGCGTTTCACAGTCCTTTGGAAGAGATGTTCCCGGTAGGCTGTAAGAGCACTGTGCAGAGCGAGTTGTTTCTTAGCTTCCCAAAGAGCTGGAAGCAAGATGCTGTGGGGCCCAACTCGCCCTTTGGAAAGAAGCCTGCACGTTGTGCCTTTCAGCTCTAGGGCAATGTAGCACACCCATAGCAGAAGTCCTACTTCGGCCAGATCAGGCCTGGAAAGCAACTGCGTTTCACAGGCCTTTGGAAGAGATGTTCCCGGTAGGTTGTAAGAGCACTGTGCAGAGCGAGTTGTTTCTTAGCTTCCCAAAGAGCTGGAAGCAAGATGCTGTGGGGCCCAACTCGCCCTTTGGAAAGAAGCCTGCACGTTGTGCCTTTCAGCTCTAGGGCAATGTAGCACACCCAGAGCAGAAGTCCTACTTCAGCCAGATCAGGCCTGCAAAGAAACTGCGTTTCACAGGCCTTTGGAAGAGATGTTCCCGGTACGCTGTAAGAGCACTGTGCAGAGCGAGTTGTTTCTTAGCTTCCCAAAGAGCTGGAAGCAAGATGCTGTGGGGCCCAACTCGCCCTTTGGAAAGAAGCCTGCACGTTGTGCCTTTCAGCTCTAGGGCAAAGTAGCACACCCAGAGCATAAGTCCTACTTCAGCCAGATCAGGCCTGCAAAGAAACTGCGTTTCACAGGCCTTTGGAAGAGATGTTCCCGGTAGGCTGTAAGAGCACTGTGCAGAGCGAGTTGTTTCTTAGCTTCCCAAAGAGCTGGAAGCAAGATGCTGTGGGGCCCAACTCGCCCCTTGGAAAGAAGCCTGCACGTTGTGCCTTTCAGCTCTAGGGCAAAGTAGCACACCCAGAGCAGAAGTCCTACTTCAGCCAGATCAGGCCTGCAAAGAAACTGCGTTTCACAGGCCTTTGGAAGAGATGTTCCCGGTAGGCTGTAAGAGCACTGTGCAGAGCGAGTTGTTTCTTAGCTTCCCAAAGAGCTGGAAGCAAGATGCTGTGGGGCCCAACTCGCCCTTTGGAAAGAAGCCTGCACGTTGTGCCTTTCAGCTCTAGGGCAAAGTAGCACACCCAGAGCAGAAGTCCTACTTCAGCCAGATCAGGCCTGCAAAGAAACTGCGTTTCACAGTCCTTTGGAAGAGATGTTCCCGCTAGGCTGTAAGAGCACTGTGCAGAGCGAGTTGTTTCTTAGCTTCCCAAAGAGCTGGAAGCAAGATGCTGTGGGGCCCAACTCGCCCTTTGGAAAGAAGCCTGCACGTTGTGCCTTTCAGCTCTAGGGCAAAGTAGCACACCCAGAGCAGAAGTCCTACTTCAGCCAGATCAGGCCTGCAAAGAAACTGCGTTTCACAGGCCTTTGGAAGAGATGTTCCCGCTAGGCTGTAAGAGCACTGTGCAGAGCGAGTTGTTTCTTAGCTTCCCAAAGAGCTGGAAGCAAGATGCTGTGGGGCCCAACTCGCCCTTTGGAAAGAAGCCTGCACGTTGTGCCTTTCAGCTCTAGGGCAAAGTAGCACACCCAGAGCAGAAGTCCTACTTCAGCCAGATCAGGCCTGCAAAGAAACTGCGTTTCACAGGCCTTTGGAAGAGATGTTCCCGGTAGGCTGTAAGAGCACTGTGCAGAGCGAGTTGTTTCTTAGCTTCCCAAAGAGCTGGAAGCAAGATGCTGTGGGGCCCAACTCGCCCTTTGGAAAGAAGCCTGCACGTTGTGCCTTTCAGCTCTAGGGCAAAGTAGCACACCCAGAGCAGAAGTCCTACTTCAGCCAGATCAGGCCTGCAAAGAAACTGCGTTTCACAGGCCTTTGGAAGAGATGTTCCCGGTAGGCTGTAAGAGCACTGTGCAGAGCGAGTTGTTTCTTAGCTTCCCAAAGAGCTGGAAGCAAGATGCTGTGGGGCCCAACTCGCCCTTTGGAAAGAAGCCTGCACGTTGTGCCTTTCAGCTCTAGGGCAAAGTAGCACACCCAGAGCAGAAGTCCTACTTCAGCCAGATCAGGCCTGCAAAGAAACTGCGTTTCACAGGCCTTTGGAAGAGATGTTCCCGGTAGGCTGTAAGAGCACTGTGCAGAGCGAGTTGTTTCTTAGCTTCCCAAAGAGCTGGAAGCAAGATGCTGTGGGGCCCAACTCGCCCTTTGGAAAGAAGCCTGCACGTTGTGCCTTTCAGCTCTAGGGCAAAGTAGCACACCCAGAGCAGAAGTCCTACTTCAGCCAGATCAGGCCTGCAAAGAAACTGCGTTTCACAGGCCTTTGGAAGAGATGTTCCCGGTAGGCTGTAAGAGCACTGTGCAGAGCGAGTTGTTTCTTAGCTTCCCAAAGAGCTGGAAGCAAGATGCTGTGGGGCCCAACTCGCCCTTTGGAAAGAAGCCTGCACGTTGTGCCTTTCAGCTCTAGGGCAAAGTAGCACACCCAGAGCAGAAGTGCTACTTCTGCCAGATCAGGCCTGCAAAGAAACTGCGTTTCACAGGCCTTTGGAAGAGATGTTCCCGGTAGGCTGTAAGAGCACTGTGCAGAGCGAGTTGTTTCTTAGCTTCCCAAAGAGCTGGAAGCAAGATGCTGTGGGGCCCAACTCGCCCTTTGGAAAGAAGCCTGCACGTTGTGCCTTTCAGCTCTAGGGCAAAGTAGCACACCCAGAGCAGAAGTCCTACTTCAGCCAGATCAGGCCTGCAAAGAAACTGCGTTTCACAGGCCTTTGGAAGAGATGTTCCCGGTAGGCTGTAAGAGCACTGTGCAGAGCGAGTTGTTTCTTAGCTTCCCAAAGAGCTGGAAGCAAGATGCTGTGGGGCCCAACTCGCCCTTTGGAAAGAAGCCTGCACGTTGTGCCTTTCAGCTCTAGGGCAAAGTAGCACACCCAGAGCAGAAGTCCTACTTCAGCCAGATCAGGCCTGCAAAGAAACTGCGTTTCACAGGCCTTTGGAAGAGATGTTCCCGGTAGGCTGTAAGAGCACTGTGCAGAGCGAGTTGTTTCTTAGCTTCCCAAAGAGCTGGAAGCAAGATGCTGTGGGGCCCAACTCGCCCTTTGGAAAGAAGCCTGCACGTTGTGCCTTTCAGCTCTAGGGCAAAGTAGCACACCCAGAGCAGAAGTCCTACTTCAGCCAGATCAGGCCTGCAAAGAAACTGCGTTTCACAGGCCTTTGGAAGAGATGTTCCCGGTAGGCTGTAAGAGCACTGTGCAGAGCGAGTTGTTTCTTAGCTTCCCAAAGAGCTGGAAGCAAGATGCTGTGGGGCCCAACTCGCCCTTTGGAAAGAAGCCTGCACGTTGTGCCTTTCAGCTCTAGGGCAAAGTAGCACACCCAGAGCAGAAGTCCTACTTCAGCCAGATCAGGCCTGCAAAGAAACTGCGTTTCACAGGCCTTTGGAAGAGATGTTCCCGGTAGGCTGTAAGAGCACTGTGCAGAGCGAGTTGTTTCTTAGCTTCCCAAAGAGCTGGAAGCAAGATGCTGTGGGGCCCAACTCGCCCTTTGGAAAGAAGCCTGCACGTTGTGCCTTTCAGCTCTAGGGCAAAGTAGCACACCCAGAGCAGAAGTCCTACTTCAGCCAGATCAGGCCTGCAAAGAAACTGCGTTTCACAGGCCTTTGGAAGAGATGTTCCCGGTAGGCTGTAAGAGCACTGTGCAGAGCGAGTTGTTTCTTAGCTTCCCAAAGAGCTGGAAGCAAGATGCTGTGGGGCCCAACTCGCCCTTTGGAAAGAAGCCTGCACGTTGTGCCTTTCAGCTCTAGGGCAAAGTAGCACACCCAGAGCAGAAGTCCTACTTCAGCCAGATCAGGCCTGCAAAGAAACTGCGTTTCACAGGCCTTTGGAAGAGATGTTCCCGGTAGGCTGTAAGAGCACTGTGCAGAGCGAGTTGTTTCTTAGCTTCCCAAAGAGCTGGAAGCAAGATGCTGTGGGGCCCAACTCGCCCTTTGGAAAGAAGCCTGCACGTTGTGCCTTTCAGCTCTAGGGCAAAGTAGCACACCCAGAGCAGAAGTCCTACTTCAGCCAGATCAGGCCTGCAAAGAAACTGCGTTTCACAGGCCTTTGGAAGAGATGTTCCCGGTAGGCTGTAAGAGCACTGTGCAGAGCGAGTTGTTTCTTAGCTTCCCAAAGAGCTGGAAGCAAGATGCTGTGGGGCCCAACTCGCCCTTTGGAAAGAAGCCTGCACGTTGTGCCTTTCAGCTCTAGGGCAAAGTAGCACACCCAGAGCAGAAGTCCTACTTCAGCCAGATCAGGCCTGCAAAGAAACTGCGTTTCACAGGCCTTTGGAAGAGATGTTCCCGGTAGGCTGTAAGAGCACTGTGCAGAGCGAGTTGTTTCTTAGCTTCCCAAAGAGCTGGAAGCAAGATGCTGTGGGGCCCAACTCGCCCTTTGGAAAGAAGCCTGCACGTTGTGCCTTTCAGCTCTAGGGCAAAGTAGCACACCCAGAGCAGAAGTCCTACTTCAGCCAGATCAGGCCTGCAAAGAAACTGCGTTTCACAGGCCTTTGGAAGAGATGTTCCCGGTAGGCTGTAAGAGCACTGTGCAGAGCGAGTTGTTTCTTAGCTTCCCAAAGAGCTGGAAGCAAGATGCTGTGGGGCCCAACTCGCCCTTTGGAAAGAAGCCTGCACGTTGTGCCTTTCAGCTCTAGGGCAAAGTAGCACACCCAGAGCAGAAGTGCTACTTCAGCCAGATCAGGCCTGCAAAGAAACTGCGTTTCACAGGCCTTTGGAAGAGATGTTCCCGGTAGGCTGTAAGAGCACTGTGCAGAGCGAGTTGTTTCTTAGCTTCCCAAAGAGCTGGAAGCAAGATGCTGTGGGGTCCAACTCGCCCTTTGGAAAGAAGCCTGCACGTTGTGCCTTTCAGCTCTAGCGCAAAGTAGCACACCCAGAGCAGAAGTCCTACTTCAGCCAGATCAGGCCTGCAAAGAAACTGCGTTTCACAGGCCTTTGGAAGAGATGTTCCCGGTAGGCTGTAAGAGCACTGTGCAGAGCGAGTTGTTTCTTAGCTTCCCAAAGAGCTGGAAGCAAGATGCTGTGGGGCCCAACTCGCCCTTTGGAAAGAAGCCTGCACGTTGTGCCTTTCAGCTCTAGGGCAAAGTAGCACACCCAGAGCAGAAGTCCTACTTCAGCCAGATCAGGCCTGCAAAGAAACTGCGTTTCACAGGCCTTTGGAAGAGATGTTCCCGGTAGGCTGTAAGAGCACTGTGCAGAGCGAGTTGTTTCTTAGCTTCCCAAAGAGCTGGAAGCAAGATGCTGTGGGGCCCAACTCGCCCTTTGGAAAGAAGCCTGCACGTTGTGCCTTTCAGCTCTAGGGCAAAGTAGCACACCCAGAGCAGAAGTCCTACTTCAGCCAGATCAGGCCTGCAAAGAAACTGCGTTTCACAGGCCTTTGGAAGAGATGTTCCCGGTAGGCTGTAAGAGCACTGTGCAGAGCGAGTTGTTTCTTAGCTTCCCAAAGAGCTGGAAGCAAGATGCTGTGGGGCCCAACTCGCCCTTTGGAAAGAAGCCTGCACGTTGTGCCTTTCAGCTCTAGGGCAAAGTAGCACACCCAGAGCAGAAGTCCTACTTCAGCCAGATCAGGCCTGCAAAGAAACTGCGTTTCACAGGCCTTTGGAAGAGATGTTCCCGGTAGGCTGTAAGAGCACTGTGCAGAGCGAGTTGTTTCTTAGCTTCCCAAAGAGCTGGAAGCAAGATGCTGTGGGGCCCAACTCGCCCTTTGGAAAGAAGCCTGCACGTTGTGCCTTTCAGCTCTAGGGCAAAGTAGCACACCCAGAGCAGAAGTCCTACTTCAGCCAGATCAGGCCTGCAAAGAAACTGCGTTTCACAGGCCTTTGGAAGAGATGTTCCCGGTAGGCTGTAAGAGCACTGTGCAGAGCGAGTTGTTTCTTAGCTTCCCAAAGAGCTGGAAGCAAGATGCTGTGGGGCCCAACTCGCCCTTTGGAAAGAAGCCTGCACGTTGTGCCTTTCAGCTCTAGGGCAAAGTAGCACACCCAGAGCAGAAGTCCTACTTCAGCCAGATCAGGCCTGCAAAGAAACTGCGTTTCACAGGCCTTTGGAAGAGATGTTCCCGGTAGGCTGTAAGAGCACTGTGCAGAGCGAGTTGTTTCTTAGCTTCCCAAAGAGCTGGAAGCAAGATGCTGTGGGGCCCAACTCGCCCTTTGGAAAGAAGCCTGCACGTTGTGCCTTTCAGCTCTAGGGCAAAGTAGCACACCCAGAGCAGAAGTCCTACTTCAGCCAGATCAGGCCTGCAAAGAAACTGCGTTTCACAGGCCTTTGGAAGAGATGTTCCCGGTAGGCTGTAAGAGCACTGTGCAGAGCGAGTTGTTTCTTAGCTTCCCAAAGAGCTGGAAGCAAGATGCTGTGGGGCCCAACTCGCCCTTTGGAAAGAAGCCTGCACGTTGTGCCTTTCAGCTCTAGGGCAAAGTAGCACACCCAGAGCAGAAGTCCTACTTCAGCCAGATCAGGCCTGCAAAGAAACTGCGTTTCACAGGCCTTTGGAAGAGATGTTCCCGGTAGGCTGTAAGAGCACTGTGCAGAGCGAGTTGTTTCTTAGCTTCCCAAAGAGCTGGAAGCAAGATGCTGTGGGGCCCAACTCGCCCTTTGGAAAGAAGCCTGCACGTTGTGCCTTTCAGCTCTAGGGCAAAGTAGCACACCCAGAGCAGAAGTCCTACTTCAGCCAGATCAGGCCTGCAAAGAAACTGCGTTTCACAGGCCTTTGGAAGAGATGTTCCCGGTAGGCTGTAAGAGCACTGTGCAGAGCGAGTTGTTTCTTAGCTTCCCAAAGAGCTGGAAGCAAGATGCTGTGGGGCCCAACTCGCCCTTTGGAAAGAAGCCTGCACGTTGTGCCTTTCAGCTCTAGGGCAAAGTAGCACACCCAGAGCAGAAGTCCTACTTCAGCCAGATCAGGCCTGCAAAGAAACTGCGTTTCACAGGCCTTTGGAAGAGATGTTCCCGGTAGGCTGTAAGAGCACTGTGCAGAGCGAGTTGTTTCTTAGCTTCCCAAAGAGCTGGAAGCAAGATGCTGTGGGGCCCAACTCGCCCTTTGGAAAGAAGCCTGCACGTTGTGCCTTTCAGCTCTAGGGCAAAGTAGCACACCCAGAGCAGAAGTCCTACTTCAGCCAGATCAGGCCTGCAAAGAAACTGCGTTTCACAGGCCTTTGGAAGAGATGTTCCCGGTAGGCTGTAAGAGCACTGTGCAGAGCGAGTTGTTTCTTAGCTTCCCAAAGAGCTGGAAGCAAGATGCTGTGGGGCCCAACTCGCCCTTTGGAAAGAAGCCTGCACGTTGTGCCTTTCAGCTCTAGGGCAAAGTAGCACACCCAGAGCAGAAGTGCTACTTCAGCCAGATCAGGCCTGCAAAGAAACTGCGTTTCACAGGCCTTTGGAAGAGATGTTCCCGGTAGGCTGTAAGAGCACTGTGCAGAGCGAGTTGTTTCTTAGCTTCCCAAAGAGCTGGAAGCAAGATGCTGTGGGGCCCAACTCGCCCTTTGGAAAGAAGCCTGCACGTTGTGCCTTTCAGCTCTAGGGCAAAGTAGCACACCCAGAGCAGAAGTCCTACTTCAGCCAGATCAGGCCTGCAAAGAAACTGCGTTTCACAGGCCTTTGGAAGAGATGTTCCCGGTAGGCTGTAAGAGCACTGTGCAGAGCGAGTTGTTTCTTAGCTTCCCAAAGAGCTGGAAGCAAGATGCTGTGGGGCCCAACTCGCCCTTTGGAAAGAAGCCTGCACGTTGTGCCTTTCAGCTCTAGGGCAAAGTAGCACACCCAGAGCAGAAGTCCTACTTCAGCCAGATCAGGCCTGCAAAGAAACTGCGTTTCACAGGCCTTTGGAAGAGATGTTCCCGGTAGGCTGTAAGAGCACTGTGCAGAGCGAGTTGTTTCTTAGCTTCCCAAAGAGCTGGAAGCAAGATGCTGTGGGGCCCAACTCGCCCTTTGGAAAGAAGCCTGCACGTTGTGCCTTTCAGCTCTAGGGCAAAGTAGCACACCCAGAGCAGAAGTCCTACTTCAGCCAGATCAGGCCTGCAAAGAAACTGCGTTTCACAGGCCTTTGGAAGAGATGTTCCCGGTAGGCTGTAAGAGCACTGTGCAGAGCGAGTTGTTTCTTAGCTTCCCAAAGAGCTGGAAGCAAGATGCTGTGGGGCCCAACTCGCCCTTTGGAAAGAAGCCTGCACGTTGTGCCTTTCAGCTCTAGGGCAAAGTAGCACACCCAGAGCAGAAGTCCTACTTCAGCCAGATCAGGCCTGCAAAGAAACTGCGTTTCACAGGCCTTTGGAAGAGATGTTCCCGGTAGGCTGTAAGAGCACTGTGCAGAGCGAGTTGTTTCTTAGCTTCCCAAAGAGCTGGAAGCAAGATGCTGTGGGGCCCAACTCGCCCTTTGGAAAGAAGCCTGCACGTTGTGCCTTTCAGCTCTAGGGCAAAGTAGCACACCCAGAGCAGAAGTCCTACTTCAGCCAGATCAGGCCTGCAAAGAAACTGCGTTTCACAGGCCTTTGGAAGAGATGTTCCCGGTAGGCTGTAAGAGCACTGTGCAGAGCGAGTTGTTTCTTAGCTTCCCAAAGAGCTGGAAGCAAGATGCTGTGGGGCCCAACTCGCCCTTTGGAAAGAAGCCTGCACGTTGTGCCTTTCAGCTCTAGGGCAAAGTAGCACACCCAGAGCAGAAGTCCTACTTCAGCCAGATCAGGCCTGCAAAGAAACTGCGTTTCACAGGCCTTTGGAAGAGATGTTCCCGGTAGGCTGTAAGAGCACTGTGCAGAGCGAGTTGTTTCTTAGCTTCCCAAAGAGCTGGAAGCAAGATGCTGTGGGGCCCAACTCGCCCTTTGGAAAGAAGCCTGCACGTTGTGCCTTTCAGCTCTAGGGCAAAGTAGCACACCCAGAGCAGAAGTCCTACTTCAGCCAGATCAGGCCTGCAAAGAAACTGCGTTTCACAGGCCTTTGGAAGAGATGTTCCCGGTAGGCTGTAAGAGCACTGTGCAGAGCGAGTTGTTTCTTAGCTTCCCAAAGAGCTGGAAGCAAGATGCTGTGGGGCCCAACTCGCCCTTTGGAAAGAAGCCTGCACGTTGTGCCTTTCAGCTCTAGGGCAAAGTAGCACACCCAGAGCAGAAGTCCTACTTCAGCCAGATCAGGCCTGCAAAGAAACTGCGTTTCACAGGCCTTTGGAAGAGATGTTCCCGGTAGGCTGTAAGAGCACTGTGCAGAGCGAGTTGTTTCTTAGCTTCCCAAAGAGCTGGAAGCAAGATGCTGTGGGGCCCAACTCGCCCTTTGGAAAGAAGCCTGCACGTTGTGCCTTTCAGCTCTAGGGCAAAGTAGCACACCCAGAGCAGAAGTCCTACTTCAGCCAGATCAGGCCTGCAAAGAAACTGCGTTTCACAGGCCTTTGGAAGAGATGTTCCCGGTAGGCTGTAAGAGCACTGTGCAGAGCGAGTTGTTTCTTAGCTTCCCAAAGAGCTGGAAGCAAGATGCTGTGGGGCCCAACTCGCCCTTTGGAAAGAAGCCTGCACGTTGTGCCTTTCAGCTCTAGGGCAAAGTAGCACACCCAGAGCAGAAGTCCTACTTCAGCCAGATCAGGCCTGCAAAGAAACTGCGTTTCACAGGCCTTTGGAAGAGATGTTCCCGGTAGGCTGTAAGAGCACTGTGCAGAGCGAGTTGTTTCTTAGCTTCCCAAAGAGCTGGAAGCAAGATGCTGTGGGGCCCAACTCGCCCTTTGGAAAGAAGCCTGCACGTTGTGCCTTTCAGCTCTAGGGCAAAGTAGCACACCCAGAGCAGAAGTCCTACTTCAGCCAGATCAGGCCTGCAAAGAAACTGCGTTTCACAGGCCTTTGGAAGAGATGTTCCCGGTAGGCTGTAAGAGCACTGTGCAGAGCGAGTTGTTTCTTAGCTTCCCAAAGAGCTGGAAGCAAGATGCTGTGGGGCCCAACTCGCCCTTTGGAAAGAAGCCTGCACGTTGTGCCTTTCAGCTCTAGGGCAAAGTAGCACACCCAGAGCAGAAGTCCTACTTCAGCCAGATCAGGCCTGCAAAGAAACTGCGTTTCACAGGCCTTTGGAAGAGATGTTCCCGGTAGGCTGTAAGAGCACTGTGCAGAGCGAGTTGTTTCTTAGCTTCCCAAAGAGCTGGAAGCAAGATGCTGTGGGGCCCAACTCACCCTTTGGAAAGAAGCCTGCACGTTGTGCCTTTCAGCTCTAGGGCAAAGTAGCACACCCAGAGCAGAAGTCCTACTTCAGCCAGATCAGGCCTGCAAAGAAACTGCGTTTCACAGGCCTTTGGAAGAGATGTTCCCAGTAGGCTGTAAGAGCACTGTGCAGAGCGAGTTGTTTCTTAGCTTCCCAAAGAGCTGGAAGCAAGATGCTGTGGGGCCCAACTCGCCCTTTGGAAAGAAGCCTGCACGTTGTGCCTTTCAGCTCTAGGGCAAAGTAGCACACCCAGAGCAGAAGTCCTACTTCGGCCAGATCAGGCCTGCAAAGAAACTGCGTTTCACAGGCCTTTGGAAGAGATGTTCCCGGTAGGCTGTAAGAGCACTGTGCAGAGCGAGTTGTTTCTTAGCTTCCCAAAGAGCTGGAAGCAAGATGCTGTGGGGCCCAACTCGCCCTTTGGAAAGAAGCCTGCACGTTGTGCCTTTCAGCTCTAGGGCAAAGTAGCACACCCAGAGCAGAAGTCCTACTTCAGCCAGATCAGGCCTGCAAAGAAACTGCGTTTCACAGGCCTTTGGAAGAGATGTTCCCGGTAGGCTGTAAGAGCACTGTGCAGAGCGAGTTGTTTCTTAGCTTCCCAAAGAGCTGGAAGCAAGATGCTGTGGGGCCCAACTCGCCCTTTGGAAAGAAGCCTGCACGTTGTGCCTTTCAGCTCTAGGGCAAAGTAGCACACCCAGAGCAGAAGTCCTACTTCAGCCAGATCAGGCCTGCAAAGAAACTGCGTTTCACAGGCCTTTGGAAGAGATGTTCCCGGTAGGCTGTAAGAGCACTGTGCAGAGCGAGTTGTTTCTTAGCTTCCCAAAGAGCTGGAAGCAAGATGCTGTGGGGCCCAACTCGCCCTTTGGAAAGAAGCCTGCACGTTGTGCCTTTCAGCTCTAGGGCAAAGTAGCACACCCAGAGCAGAAGTCCTACTTCAGCCAGATCAGGCCTGCAAAGAAACTGCGTTTCACAGGCCTTTGGAAGAGATGTTCCCGGTAGGCTGTAAGAGCACTGTGCAGAGCGAGTTGTTTCTTAGCTTCCCAAAGAGCTGGAAGCAAGATGCTGTGGGGCCCAACTCGCCCTTTGGAAAGAAGCCTGCACGTTGTGCCTTTCAGCTCTAGGGCAAAGTAGCACACCCAGAGCAGAAGTCCTACTTCAGCCAGATCAGGCCTGCAAAGAAACTGCGTTTCACAGGCCTTTGGAAGAGATGTTCCCGGTAGGCTGTAAGAGCACTGTGCAGAGCGAGTTGTTTCTTAGCTTCCCAAAGAGCTGGAAGCAAGATGCTGTGGGGCCCAACTCGCCCTTTGGAAAGAAGCCTGCACGTTGTGCCTTTCAGCTCTAGGGCAAAGTAGCACACCCAGAGCAGAAGTCCTACTTCAGCCAGATCAGGCCTGCAAAGAAACTGCGTTTCACAGGCCTTTGGAAGAGATGTTCCCGGTAGGCTGTAAGAGCACTGTGCAGAGCGAGTTGTTTCTTAGCTTCCCAAAGAGCTGGAAGCAAGATGCTGTGGGGCCCAACTCGCCCTTTGGAAAGAAGCCTGCACGTTGTGCCTTTCAGCTCTAGGGCAAAGTAGCACACCCAGAGCAGAAGTCCTACTTCAGCCAGATCAGGCCTGCAAAGAAACTGCGTTTCACAGGCCTTTGGAAGAGATGTTCCCTGTAGGCTGTAAGAGCACTGTGCAGAGCGAGTTGTTTCTTAGCTTCCCAAAGAGCTGGAAGCAAGATGCTGTGGGGCCCAACTCACCCTTTGGAAAGAAGCCTGCACGTTGTGCCTTTCAGCTCTAGGGCAAAGTAGCACACCCAGAGCAGAAGTGCTACTTCTGCCAGATCAGGCCTGCAAAGAAATGGCGTTTCACAGGCCTTTGGAAGAGATGTTCCCGGTAGGCTGTAAGAGCACTGTGCAGAGCGAGTTGTTTCTTAGCTTCCCAAAGAGCTGGAAGCAAGATGCTGTGGGGCCCAACTCGCCCTTTGGAAAGAAGCCTGCACGTTGTGCCTTTCAGCTCTAGCGCAAAGTAGCACACCCAGAGCAGAAGTCCTACTTCAGCCAGATCAGGCCTGCAAAGAAACTGCGTTTCACAGGCCTTTGGAAGAGATGTTCCCGGTAGGCTGTAAGAGCACTGTGCAGAGCGAGTTGTTTCTTAGCTTCCCAAAGAGCTGGAAGCAAGATGCTGTGGGGCCCAACTCGCCCTTTGGAAAGAAGCCTGCACGTTGTGCCTTTCAGCTCTAGGGCAAAGTAGCACACCCAGAGCAGAAGTCCTACTTCAGCCAGATCAGGCCTGCAAAGAAACTGCGTTTCACAGGCCTTTGGAAGAGATGTTCCCGGTAGGCTGTAAGAGCACTGTGCAGAGCGAGTTGTTTCTTAGCTTCCCAAAGAGCTGGAAGCAAGATGCTGTGGGGCCCAACTCGCCCCTTGGAAAGAAGCCTGCACGTTGTGCCTTTCAGCTCTAGGGCAAAGTAGCACACCCAGAGCAGAAGTCCTACTTCAGCCAGATCAGGCCTGCAAAGAAACTGCGTTTCACAGGCCTTTGGAAGAGATGTTCCCGGTAGGCTGTAGGAGCACTGTGCAGAGCGAGTTGTTTCTTAGCTTCCCAAAGAGCTGGAAGCAAGATGCTGTGGGGCCCAACTCGCCCTTTGGAAAGAAGCCTGCACGTTGTGCCTTTCAGCTCTAGGGCAAAGTAGCACACCCAGAGCAGAAGTTCTACTTCAGCCAGATCAGGCCTGCAAAGAAACTGCGTTTCACAGGCCTTTGGAAGAGAAGTTCCCGGTAGGCTGTAAGAGCACTGTGCAGAGCGAGTTGTTTCTTAGCTTCCCAAAGAGCTGGAAGCAAGATGCTGTGGGGCCCAACTCACCCTTTGGAAAGAAGCCTGCACGTTGTGACTTTCAGCTCTAGGGCAAAGTAGCACACCCAGAGCAGAAGTCCTACTTCAGCCAGATCAGGCCTGCAAAGAAACTACGTTTCACAGGCCTTTGGAAGAGATGTTCCCGGTAGGCTGTAAGAGCACTGTGCAGAGCGAGTTGTTTCTTAGCTTCCCAAAGAGCTGGAAGCAAGATGCTGTGGGGCCCAACTCGCCCTTTGGAAAGAAGCCTGCACGTTGTGCCTTTCAGCTCTAGGGCAAAGTAGCACACCCAGAGCAGAAGTCCTTCTTCAGCCAGATCAGGCCTGCAAAGAAACTGCGTTTCACAGGCCTTTGGAAGAGATGTTCCCGGTAGGCTGTAAGAGCACTGTGCAGAGCGAGTTGTTTCTTAGCTTCCCAAAGAGCTGGAAGCAAGATGCTGTGGGGCCCAACTCGCCCTTTGGAAAGAAGCCTGCACGTTGTACCTTTCAGCTCTAGGGCAAAGTAGCACACCCAGAGCAGAAGTCCTACTTCAGCCAGATCAGGCCTGCAAAGAAACTGCGTTTCACAGGCCTTTGGAAGAGATGTTCCCGGTAGGCTGTAAGAGCACTGTGCAGAGCGAGTTGTTTCTTAGCTTCCCAAAGAGCTGGAAGCAAGATGCTGTGGGGCCCAACTCGCCCTTTGGAAAGAAGCCTGCACGTTGTGCCTTTCAGCTCTAGGGCAAAGTAGCACACCCAGAGCAGAAGTCCTACTTCAGCCAGATCAGGCCTGCAAAGAAACTGCGTTTCACAGGCCTTTGGAAGAGATGTTCCCGGTAGGCTGTAAGAGCACTGTGCAGAGCGAGTTGTTTCTTAGCTTCCCAAAGAGCTGGAAGCAAGATGCTGTGGGGCCCAACTCGCCCTTTGGAAAGAAGCCTGCACGTTGTGCCTTTCAGCTCTAGGGCAAAGTAGCACACCCAGAGCAGAAGTCCTACTTCAGCCAGATCAGGCCTGCAAAGAAACTGCGTTTCACAGGCCTTTGGAAGAGATGTTCCCGGTAGGCTGTAAGAGCACTGTGCAGAGCGAGTTGTTTCTTAGCTTCCCAAAGAGCTGGAAGCAAGATGCTGTGCGGCCCAACTCGCCCCTTGGAAAGAAGCCTGCACGTTGTGCCTTTCAGCTCTAGGGCAAAGTAGCACACCCAGAGCAGAAGTCCTACTTCAGCCAGATCAGGCCTGCAAAGAAACTGCGTTTCACAGGCCTTTGGAAGAGATGTTCCCGGTAGGCTGTAAGAGCACTGTGCAGAGCGAGTTGTTTCTTAGCTTCCCAAAGAGCTGGAAGCAAGATGCTGTGAGGCCAAACTCGCCCTTTGGAAAGAAGCCTGCACGTTGTGCCTTTCAGCTCTAGGGCAAAGTAGCACACCCAGAGCAGAAGTCCTACTTCAGCCAGATCAGGCCTGCAAAGAAACTGCGTTTCACAGGCCTTTGGAAGAGATGTTCCCGGTAGGCTGTAAGAGCACTGTGCAGAGCGAGTTGTTTCTTAGCTTCCCAAAGAGCTGGAAGCAAGATGCTGTGGGGCCCAACTCGCCCTTTGGAAAGAAGCCTGCACGTTGTGCCTTTCAGCTCTAGGGCAAAGTAGCACACCCAGAGCAGAAGTCCTACTTCAGCCAGATCAGGCCTGCAAAGAAACTGCGTTTCACAGACCTTTGGAAGAGATGTTCCCGGTAGGCTGTAAGAGCACTGTGCAGAGCGAGTTGTTTCTTAGCTTCCCAAAGAGCTGGAAGCAAGATGCTGTGGGGCCCAACTCGCCCTTTGGAAAGAAGCCTGCACGTTGTGCCTTTCAGCTCTAGGGCAAAGTAGCACACCCAGAGCAGAAGTCCTACTTCAGCCAGATCAGGCCTGCAAAGAAACTGCGTTTCACAGGCCTTTGGAAGAGATGTTCCCGGTAGGCTGTAAGAGCACTGTGCAGAGCGAGTTGTTTCTTAGCTTCCCAAAGAGCTGGAAGCAAGATGCTGTGGCGTCCAACTCGCCCTTTAGAAAGAAGCCTGCACGTTGTGCCTTTCAGCTCTAGGGCAAAGTAGCACACCCAGAGCAGAAGTCCTACTTCGGCCAGATCAGGCCTGCAAAGACACTGCGTTTCACAGTCCTTTGGAAGAGATGTTCCCGGTAGGCTGTAAGAGCACTGTGCAGAGCGAGTTGTTTCTTAGCTTCCCAAAGAGCTGGAAGCAAGATGCTGTGGGGCCCAACTCGCCCTTTGGAAAGAAGCCTGCACGTTGTGCCTTTCAGCTCTAGGGCAAAGTAGCACACCCAGAGCAGAAGTCCTACTTCAGCCAGATCAGGCCTGCAAAGAAACTGCGTTTCACAGGCCTTTGGAAGAGATGTTCCCGGTAGCCTGTAAGAGCACTGTGCAGTGCGAGTTGTTTGTTAGCTTCCCTAAGAGCTGGAAGCAAGATGCTGTGGGGCCCAACTCGCCCTTTGGAAAGAAGCCTGCACGTTGCACCTTTCAGCTCTAGGGCAATGTAGCACACCCAGAGCAGAAGTCCTACTTCAGCCAGATCAGGCCTGCAAAGAAACTGCGTTTCACAGGCCTTTGGAAGAGATGTTCCCGGTAGGCTGTAAGAGCACTTGGCAGAGAGAGCTGTTTCTTAGCTTCCCAAAGAGCTGGAAGCAAGATGCTGTGGGGCCCAACTCGCCCTTTGGAAAGAAGCCTGCACGTTGTGCCTTTCAGCTCTAGGGCAATGTAGCACACCCAGAGCAGAAGTCCTACTTCAGCCAGATCAGGCCTGCAAAGAAACTGCATTTCACAGGCCATTGAAAGAGATGTTCCCGGTAGGCTGTAAGAGCACTGTGCAGATCGAGTTGTTTCTTAGCTTCCCAAAGAGCTGGAAGCAACATGCTGTGGGGCCCAACTTGGCCTTTGGAAAGAAGCCTGCACGTTGTGCCTTTCAGCTCTGGGGCAATGTAGCACACCCAGAGCAGAAGTCCTACTTCAGCCAGATCAGGCCTGCAAAGAAACTGCGTTTCACAGGTCTTTGGAATAGATGTTCCCGGTAGGCTTTAAGAGCACTGTGCAGAGCTAGTTGTTTGTTAGCTTCCCAAGGAGCTGGAAGCAAAATGCTGTGGGGCCCAACTCGCCCTTTGGAAAGAAGCCTGCACGTTGTGCCTTTCAGCTCTAGGGCAATGTAGCACACCCAGAGCAGAAGTGCTACTTCTGCCAGATCAGGCCTGCAAAGAAATGGCGTTTCACAGGCCTTTGGAAGAGATGTTCCCGGTAGGCTGTAAGAGCACTGTGCAGAGCGAGTTGTTTCTTAGCTTCCCAAAGAGCTGGAAGCAAGATGCTGTGGGTTCCAACTCGCCCTTTGGAAAGAAGCCTGCACGTTGTGCCTTTCAGCTCTAGCGCAAAGTAGCAGACCCTGAGCAGAAGTCCTACTTCAGGCAGATCAGGACTGCAAAGAAACTGCGTTTCACAGGCCTTTGGAAGAGATGTTCCCGGTAGGCTGTAAGAGCACTGTGCAGAGCGAGTTGTTTCTTAGCTTCCCAAAGAGCTGGAAGCAAGATGCTGTGGGGCCCAACTCGCTCTTTGGAAAGAAGCCTGCACGTTGTGCCTTTCAGCTCTAGGGCAATGTAGCACACCCAGAGCAGAAGTCCTACTTCAGCCAGATCAGGCCTGCAAAGAAACTGCGTTTCACAGGCCTTTGGAAGAGATGTTCCCGGTAGGCTGTAAGAGCACTGTGCAGAGCGAGTTGTTTCTTAGCTTCCCAAAGAGCTGGAAGCAAGATGCTGTGGGGCCCAACTCGCCCCTTGGAAAGAAGCCTGCACGTTGTGCCTTTCAGCTCTAGGGCAATGTAGCACACCCAGAGCAGAAGTCCTACTTCAGCCAGATCAGGCCTGCAAAGAAACTGCGTTTCACAGGCCTTTGGAAGAGATGTTCCCGGTACGCTGTAGGAGCACTGTGCAGAGCGAGTTGTTTCTTAGCTTCCCAAAGAGCTGGAAGCAAGATGCTGTGGGGCCAAACTCGCCCTTTGGAAAGAAGCCTGCACGTTGGGCCTTTCACCTCTAGGGTAATGTAGCACACCCAGAGCAGAAGTTCTACTTCAGCCAGATCAGGCCTGCAAAGAAACTGCGTTTCACAGTTCTTTGGAAGAGAAGTTCCCGGTAGGCTGTGAGAGCACTTTGCAGAGCGAGTTGTTTCTTAGCTTCCCAAAGAGCTGGAAGCAAGATGCTGTGGGGCCCAACTCACCCTTTGGAAAGAAGCCTGCACGTTGTGACTTTCAGCTCTAGGGCAAAGTAGCACACCCAGAGCAGAAGTCCTACTTCAGCCAGATCAGGCTTGCAAAGAAACTACGTTTCACAGTTCTTTGGAAGAGATGTTCCCGGTAGGCTGTAAGAGCTCTGAGCAGAGCGAGTTTTTTCTTAGCTTCCCAAAGAGCTGGAAGCAAGATGCTGTGGGGCCCAACTCGCCCTTTGGAAAGAAGCCTGCACGTTGTGCCTTTCAGCTCTAGGGCAATGTAGCACACCCAGAGCAGAAGTCCTTCTTCAGCCAGATCAGGCCTTCAAAGAAACTGCGTTTCACAGGACTTTGGAAGAGATGTTCCCGGTAGCCTGTAAGAGCACTGTGCAGTGCGAGTTGTTTGTTAGCTTCCCAAAGAGCTGGAAGCAAGATGCTGTGGGGCCCAACTCGCCCTTTGGAAAGAAGCCTGGACGTTGCACCTTTCAGCTCTAGGGCAATGTAGCACACCCAGAGCAGAAGTCCTACTTCAGCCAGATCAGGCCTGCAAAGAAACTGCGTTTCACAGGCCTTTGGAAGAGATGTTCCCGGTAGGCTGTAAGAGCACTGTGCAGAGCGAGTTGTTTCTTAGCTTCCCAAAGAGCTGGAAGCAAGA